>NW_008669122.1:0-10919 GCF_000695815.1 Acanthisitta chloris
TTATATCACTGCAGAATGTGACACGAGGAAAGTACAGCATGGACACGTACTAAGAAGAAACATTTGGCGTGCTGCAAGGATCAAGCACAATAAAGTTTATTTTGGATGTCCACTGGCAACCTTAATGTTATAGTACCAAAGATGAGTCATCAGGTCCTTCCTGTTTTGAGGAAGAAATGTCTCCTTCGCAAGACACAATATATGGTGCATCTTCTCCTGAAGGGAAGACTGAATTTGCACGATGCATCTGAGTTTATGGACTGTCTGCAGCTGTGGAAGAACAGTGTGAAGAACTAGTGTGTTTGCAAGTAGTGCTTCCCCCTGATTACCTAAAACCTGACCTCGTTTACTAAGAACGTAGATGAAGGAGGAAGAGTGCTCAGACTTGAGATTTAAACACATGGAACCTAAAGGTTTCCCAAAGCAAGTTATAAAATCCTTGTGAAAGGCCAATTTTTCAATCCATTGTGGTGCAGATGTAAAAAGCATTTCTTGTGTATGATATATTCTAGAATAGATTTATGTTCATGTCCAGGATAGGCTCAGGGGAAAAAAAAAAACAACGAAAAAATGGTTTATATTGATAGGTATTTTAGCTCCTCTAGTCCTGACAGAAAAATTTTCTTTAGCTGAATTCAGCAAAGTTTCACTTCATCTGAGTTTTCCAGAAATGCTAGTAATGATGACAGACACATGTGTGAATTCTTTGGCTAATAAAGTGAAATTTTAACCCTAGTTCTGCTGATAATTGACCAGGCCAAGTAAGTTAAATACATATATATATATATATATGTATATTGTAATTCCTTCTATACATAGTATAATGTACACTATTCAATGTTTGGTTTGTCTGAGGTTTTTTTGACATCTGTATTGTAGATGATATGACAGAGTGCACTCTTACGAAGTTCACACATGGTACCAAACTGAGAAGGGTGGTAGATATGTGGGAGAATTGTGCTGCTCTTCAGAGGGACTTTGACATGTTGGAGAAACAGAGATGACAAGAACAACATGAGTTAAACAAAACAAAATGCTAAGCCTTGCATCTGGGAAGGAATAAGCCTGTGCTTATTAGATTTTTATTAACCTAGATGGGAGGGACCTGGAGAAAGGGCATACAGGTTGTGGCTGAGGGAAAAGGGGTTGTTCAACCTTCAGAAGAGAAGGCAAAAGGGAGACACTGCAACCTTCAGCTACATGAAGGTTCCTACAGAAAAATTCCTGTTGGATTTTAGGAAAATAATATCACCATGAGGGTGGTCATGCAGGTTGCCCAGAGAGGATGTGAACCCACTGTCTTTGACAATGTTCAGGGCTTAACTGGACAGATGTGCAGTCTGATCTATTTGACGCTATTTAAAAAAAGGAGTTGGATTAGATGACTTCTGGAGATGTCTTTCAATCTAAATTATTTTGTGATGTATGATTCTGTGGTTGTGCAGTGTTACGCAGATTAGTGTGAAATTAAAATGAAGAAGTCACTCATGAAACACAGCAAGAAATAAAGCCTTGTGGCAAACGACTTATACTGAACAAAGAGCTATGCTAAGCTCATTTATCTGTATACCAATTTACAAAAGTGGCCTTTAATAATAATTATAATGATAATGACATTTACACAAGATATAGAGTATGTTCACTCTTGTTTAAGTCCTGGAAGAACTCTTATGATGAGTTGCTCTATCTTGGACAACTGAACTAATATTTGGTAAAGAGAAGCACAGCCCAGCTCTCTTACAGGGGTTAGATGATCACTGCAAAACAAGGTTGTCTTTATCTTAACCATCAATATTTTTTTCCACAACAATTTGTTACCCATCTCAGTTCTGCAGGTATGTATGTGTTTAGTAAACTGATTTCACTGAAATCCAGATCACTGTTTGTGATATCAAACTAAGAAATACTTGCAAGTACAGATTCTTTTAGAAAAGACTTGCTGTTTGTATTTGCACACAGAGTTTAGTGCAACAGGGTTCAGAAAATTAACAGTATCTCTGCTATGTTCCAAATGATAACCTGACTAAATAGAGAAATTAGAAGTGAATGGAAAACATTGTAAAATACCAGCAAGCTACATTCAGGCATATAATTTTATGTTCTTTTTAAAATATTGAGGGAAAGGCATCAGACAACATTACAAGCATTAACAATTAAATATAATTTATCCCACTTTCTTCAAATGCATTGGTTAGGAGAGCAGAAAAAATGGGAGCAAGGAGCTTTTTTCCATTTTTCAGAAGGCAGAAGAACCAGCAGCTCTGCTGTTGTAGCCACCAAGAGGATGGTAAATACATCTTGATCTCAAAGTCCCTTGGGGTCCATAAACTCATTTTTTCAGTAAACAGCCAAACAAAAAAAATTGAAAGTAAATTTAATTTTTAAAAAATTCTTCTTGGTTCCTAATGCAATTGTATTATTCTTTGAAAACTTTATTTAACTCAAACTCAATACAAGTGAAACAGAAGGACTGTCATCTTAATGGCACATTTTCAACTCCCCCTCCCTTTAATAGAGTTTACTGTTTTCAAAATTCAACATAACTTTGGAAAATTGGTCAGTCAGTCCTAAACTGTAAAGAAATAAGTTACATAAAAATAATTGTTGTTCCCTTGTTTCAGCTCTGCAAGAGGTTTTCAACCTTATCTTTTTGTTGCTGTTGGTTTTTGGTTTGGGTATTTTTGGCCTTCAACTGACCTGACAACAGCCTGTGAACAATCCTGGATGAGTGAGCTATTTAACTGTTGTTTCTGTAGGTAATGGAGAGAATGAAAGTTAGTTATGTAGGTCTGACTTATGGTCTTGACATGTGATCAAGTGTAAATAATGAGAAGGCTACTGGAGAGAGGCTTTGGCTTTAGATCATGTACCTGAACCAGACTATTCCAGCCTTTAAAAATGGGCTTTTATTCTCATGTAGAGGTACTTTCCTGTAAGACTTCTGGATCTGGTCCAGAAAGAATCAGAAATGAGACACACAAGAGAAAAAAATGTCCTGAACACTCCAAAGTATCAGATGAAGACTAGGTTCAGAGCAGATTAAAAGATGGATGAATTTTCCATGTATGGATGATCAGGACACCAGATGGGGATTGCATTTCTTACTTGGGCAAACCAAAAGTAATGCTTCCTAAATACAGGTTGCATATAGAATACAACACCAGGGTCTGAGTAGGATGTGTATTATGCATGTAAAAGGAATGAAATATATCTTAGAAATACAAAGCAGTGTCTCAATAGATTCAATCATGCAAAACCCTAAGTGAAAACCAAACAATTGTGAAGCATAAAAATGTCTGGCACCACAGTATTAACATGCAAACTGGGAGCCAGACTAGGATTTCATTGCTGAAGCTACAAAAGTCATTCTTCCAGTTCTCTGTTCTTGCCTTTATTCCAGCTCTTGTCTTGTGATTACCAAAATTTTTCCCTGTCTGTTCTGCCATCTCTTTTCATAAAACAGTCATATGAGGGAGGACTACTGCTTTTCAAGGTTTTGTGATAATTTTGGTGACTTGTCAATTCTGCTTCACATAGAAGACATGCACATACCCTTGTCAAACACCAGACTTCATGTGCACTTTCTCTTTTATTTCCAATCTTTGTGTCAGATTGAAATCTCAAGAAGTGTTTCAAGACATTTTTACATCCGGATGATTTTGCTTGCACATATGTAAAGAGCTCATTATGATCCAACCCAAGTTTGAATCTGGGGGGAGCAATTTAATGATGGGCAGTTTTGTAGGGCACCTCATGAGATCATTGGTTACTTGACAAGGAGGTGTGGAAGCTGGTGAAGAGATGATAAAGAGAACAAGGACATGGAAGGATACTGAGTTGAGAAGATTTATGTTTGGAGAGGTATTTAGAAGACAAGCTGGCTAAGCAGGGTGAACTTGGAGAGGAATGGCCCTTGGTTCCTTAAGAAACTCCATGTCAGCTCAGACAGGAATAGAAGTGTGAGAAGGAGGCAGGGATTGGGCTTAGATGTCCACTTTGCCCATATCTGTGTGGTTATTTCACTATGTAAGGAGTGTTTGGTATCTGGTACTCCTCAGAGCCTCTGTGTTTGCTATACATGTCTGTAAATATCCAGCTCTGAGGCCCTGGCATGGATGGGACATGAGGCTGCCACTTCAGTGAGGAGCTGACAAGCAAAGATCAGAAAAAGCAGAGAGGTCCAAGAGTCAGGCAGAAGGCAGCATGCTGACCTGCTTTGGTAGGACTCTAGCACTGCCAGGGTCCAGAGTAGAACGCCTAGCCTCTGTGCCCAAATGGTAGTACTTGGGAACGGAAGTAGGGGAATGTGAGAACGATGAAGAGAAAAACAGAAAACCTTTTAAGGGGGTTATGTGTATGTGGAGTGGCAAACAGTCAAAGTTCCACTACAGTATCATATGATCTGGAGCTACAATGGTAAGAAGGTTTAGATGAAAGTGCTGTGAGTCCTATCGGCCATGCTATAAAAACCATGCCTGTGTGCAAGAACACCAAATTTTATTTGGAATGATAAACACATAAGGAAAGATCCGCTTCTGTGCTTGCCAATACAATGTAGGACACATGGGCACCACATACTAGGAGAGAAAGTGGGGAACAAGATATTCTTTTGAAAACAGAAGGCAAAGTGTCTATAAGCATGGCAACTCCCCCTTACCCTCCTAATAGCCTGATTTAGTAGGGTTGCTAAAAAGATCCTAGGGCACAGATGGTGAACTTTTCCTTTTGATTTATTGCTAGGAAATGAATCAATAGGTATTTGCCAAGAGCCGAGAGGTAGGATAGATGTGGTGACTGAAGGAACTCAGTGCCTACCCTTCCCAAAAGAAACAAGGATAGGTGCAAGTGGAGGATGTCAGCACCCTGATGGAGGAAAGGAGGCAAAGAAGGGGGAGAGGTGCCATGAAGCTTACAGTAGCTGCCACAGAACAGAACAAAAATCCACAAACAGGCGTGATTCAGCTTCTGGAGAAAATCCTGAGAAAAGACTATAAAAGTTCCTTCATGCTATAGCTTTGGGTCAGCCAGCCGCTCTGTAACGGAACCTGAGTTGGCTGGGGAACAAAGTGCAGCAGCTGGAAATGAGAAGGAATTTTGTGGAAAGGGTGTGTGTATCTTGATTCAGACAGGGATACCACAGTGCCAGGATGCTCTGCAGAGTAAAGCATTTGTTTCACAGTCACCCAAGTGAGTCAGAAATAGGGGTCTGACCTGAACTTTCCCTCCAGGGAACCTATGCTGCAGAATTACCTGAAAGGAGATTTGTTCAGTGCATTTGGGAATGAACCCATAACATAGTCCTAAAACTGAAGCTCTGATTCCCAGGTTATGTGAGCCTCTTGGTATATATCAGTTTGCTTGTAAACAGACAGACTGTCCATGCAAGGGACCTCCCTGTTATTTAGACAGTGAATAATGCAAAATGAGTGATAAGGATACTAGGAGTTAAATCACATTAAAATCTGAATTCACATGCCTTCCTCAAACTCTTCCTACAGCCTTAACTTTCTGGAGCTTGCTGGCTATCACATGCCAGTCAGACATTTTCCAGCATGAGTCACTTTGGTTTCCAAATTCGTCTTTCCCAAATAAAAATGAAAAATTCCAAATGTCTTACATTTTTCTATAGAAAAAGGGGATGGAACATCAAGTGCATATAGACGAAGAATTGTTTTCTATTTCCTTTTACATCCCTAGTCTAGACAAGAGGTACTATGATGAACCTTGCCTTTGCTGCCAATACCAACAGCACTTTGTGGTCTTGTTACCTCACGTCTGGCTAATTCCCAAGGACAGTCATAGCTAACGAGTAGCCCTTTCAATGGTCATTCCAGCAATTCATTTGGGCTACCCTTTCAAACAGCATGGAGAATTCTTAAGAGAGAAGGTCTTTTGTACCGGGCAATGTTTCACTTGCTGAGTTTAAATGAGAAGGGCAGTTGGGTTGTAAAGATTTATATAAATGAGAGCATTGTACAGTGAAAAGGAGATTGGTATGTTTGATCGCAGCTGTTATTGATTTACCTTTTCCACATGATAACATTCATTAGGCAGGATAAGTAAAGGCTGGGGTGTTCCATTTCAATTATCTACAGTTAAAATACAGACATTACACAGGGTGGAGCTTCAGTCTAGTTTCAGTGGGCTGAAGTGTGAGAACATTTTCCTACCAAGCCATTACATAGGATGACATGACTTTTTTGAATCCTTTCCTGTCTCCTCCCCACCCACCCCACCCCTTTTTGGGTTTTATGTCTCTTTTTTCTCTCATTGTTTTTGAATATTTGTGTTTCTGGTCAAGGGGGCTGTTCTGCCACTTGAAATTTCCTGATACCTTCACCACCACTGTTACTCTCTTGTCTTGTGTGAAACACAACGGTGCTGACAGGGCACTGGTCTCCCTGCCTGACACCTGGTATCAATGTCCCAAAAGATTCATAGATTTATTAGAGCAACCTCCTGTAGGGGACTCTACTTTGAGCAGGGGTTGGACTAGAGGATCTCCAGAGATGTCTTCTCACCTCAGCCCCCTGACCACAGAGGACCCACTGTCCTCTCCTTCCCCACAATGTAGTTTCAGTACAAGGCTGTTTGTGTTGTCCCAGAGCACTAAACACTTTAAAAAGACAATTCTCTGATTTTAAAGGAAAAATAAGAGTAACAAAAGCAACAAAGGGCAAAACCAATATCACCTCAGGAATTATTTCTTTCTCACTATTGGCTCCAGAGGAGCCTACAGGAACTTAATCAGCTTTAGATATATAAACAAAAATTTCCAGAGCTAAGTGATTTTGATTTTTCAATTGAATGAATGGATGCCTCTCCAAAAATTCTTTCCTTCTATTGAATAATGTTTAAAAAACATTGATAAGTTCTCATAACAAATCTCAAGAACTTCACATTATATGCATCAGTTCAAAACACATTTTCTTCTTACCTGTCTCTTTGTTGAAATGCCAGAGTCCATAATTTGGTTGCAGATACCTGCAGGCACATTTGTGAAAAGCAAACATTGACTTTAGGTTCTTAATTTTAAGACTTGTTGAGTGTCCACAGGTCCTGTTAGTCTGTGCTGAAGAGATAAATAAAACTTTAATAGAATAGTTACTCCAACTTCAAAAGTGTTTGAGTACTTGAAAATATTGACCTTTTATGTCAATTGCATATCCAAATTACTTTAATATTGTAAAGATGACTGTAGCTGTTAACATCAGCTTAAAAATTTGAATAGAGATGCATTTCATTGAAGCTATGGAAAATAATATGCTGTATGTGCTGCATAATGTAGCTGGTGTCTGAAAGTGGTAAAATAATACAGGGTTGTAAAAAATTACGAGCAATGACTTGTACTTTGACTTGTACTTAGAGCTGCAGGTACTGAAAGCACTACATTTTCTTGATTATTTTGCCAGATAGAGAGACGGAAAAGCTTATAATAAGGATTTGCACAGAAGAAAAAACCCCAGTCTTATCTGAATGTACTTTACTAAAAAAAATCCACATGCTTTCCTTGTCTGGAGAAGAGGTAGAAACTCACAGACATTCCCTGCCAGGCTTCTTTTCTTATGCATCTGCTCTGGTAACTTCTTTTCTCTTTACTCTTGTCACTGTGGCAGAAAGCTGGTGACACCAAATTCTGCTTCAGTAATTCTTCTAATTCACTAGGCAGAGCCAGACAACAACAACCTTTCTATAAGAAAAAGATTAAAATGGTGTGTGCACAGGCATGCAGATGATATTCCCAGTATATTTGCACTGAGCAAGCTCATAATATGTTTGCCCTTTAGCATAGCCTTTCCACACTCAGCACTCCACATGAATCAAAAAGGTTTGGGGCAGGGAAAACCCCCCCATTATGGTCATCTCAGGCAGCACAAACCAGAAATTTCTGTGTCGGGTTCATACAGCTACTGTCTAAACCAGAGACTTTATTTAACAGACACAAAACAGGAGACTGTTACAACTCTAGGCACATTACACTGATGCCAATTATTACATACCTGATTTCTAGTAAGAATTTGTCAGTTTTTACAAATCTTATTTCTTTATGACATTTTCTGCTTAATTGAGGTGCTCTTGAGCAGGCATGTCTTCACGGGGGAATTTTTATAAATGCAAATAGCATGACCTCCTTAAAGGCCTATGGGAATTGGTCTCCAAGAAATGTGATCTATTCAGGAAGATGTTTCAAATTCTTTTGAAAAAGGACAAGGTACTTGTCATACCTTGTACTCTCATGCCATGAGAGATGTCTGATTGATGAGCAAAATTAGATTATTGGAAGAAATGGCTAAAGTAAGAGGCCTTTAATTAATGAGGACTGGGATTTATAGGAGATGGGCAATGCTTTTGCTTGAGGAAACTACAGCACTAGGAAAAAAGTAAATATATAATATTTCTATAGATGATACACAGCACATACACTGTTTAGCACTAGCAATTAACAGATTTGAGCAGGGATGGACATGTTCAAGTCCTAATTTTTTCCTTAGACACCTTAGCTCTGTGGAAAGACAGTCTCTGGCAATTTTGCCATAATATCCTATCAGCTTTGCCTTTGTGTCTGAGCCAGGGTGCTACAGCTTTTTGGGGAGAACATCCGGGAGAAGTTTTTGATCCTGTTGTCAATGAAGATTTTTGATCTTGCTACCTAAAAAGCAGGACAAGCTTGCAATGATGAAGATCTCAAGATGTGTCCCTGCTCCACCCCAATGAGGTAAGGCAGTTTTCAAATGGCTTGGACTGGCAGATTGGAAAAATGATTTGTGCTTTTGTATATTTGTCTTTCAAAAGGGTCAATTCTTTGCCAACATTTTCCTTGTCCTTTACACCTCTGGTGTGCTTAATCCACATACTGAGTTGGTTTCACATGTGCTGGGCAAGGTTTTTGTCATTTAGCTTATGGATGACTTTATGACATCTGTAAGTTTTGCACCCAAATGAGTTTCTTGCATTCAGCTACTACATGAGGTCAAACAGCTTAAGTGTACACAGTGTTTTGTCTGCAGTGCATAGGGGAATCAAGGAGGATTATTTTTTGGCTGGGGAGCTATTTATTTTTGTTGAGCCTCTGTCACATATGTTTTGCAATTGCCTTTCTGGCCTTCCTCCCCTTTTCCAGGATGTACTTCAGTGGAAGTCTTGGCACATCCTGACAATGTGACGGTGCTTATTACTCATGAACATATTGTCTGATTTTTGATTGAATGTCAGCACTTCTTTGATCAGGTTCCTTCTGCCTGAATTAATTAGGGGACGCGTGACACACTCCTCCATGAGCCTTGGCTGGCCTTTAGTCCTGCATCTTTGCAAGGAGGTTTATCATGCAATTGAACTAGCATTAAGTCATGAGGAATTGGGAGAGTACAGTGAGAGGAGATCAAGATCTTCCCTCTCCTGTGAACAGAGCCATTTCTGTCAGGCTACAGGTTCTATCAGGGATGTATTTGTGCCTGGATTACTTGAAATATATCCTAGTTTTGCCCTTTTGAGCCATGCAAAGGGAGAAATTTTCATATTTGTTCTCTGTTCCATGCTGCACTGGCTACTGGTTTTATTTCTGAGTGTTTTACTTGCTCTATCCTGATTTTCTCTTGCTCTGTGTTTATTTTTACTGTTCAGCAAAGATCAGACCATGCACAACCTCCAGCAGTTGTCCTGATCTGTGGAACAAGATTTTGGGCTTGTGCTCTGCTCCATTCCTTTAACATGGGAGTATCCGGTCAACACGAGAAAAAGGACAGGCTGGGACCAGGTCTTTCCCTTTCTACAGTCATTTTTATCTGCTGTTCCTATTTCTTTTTCCTCTCTAGCAACTTGTAGTATAGGTTTAAAAACAGCTGTGGTATGTTCTTGAAAATTTTATTTTGGATCAAGGAAAACTAGCTGTTTTGAAAAGCTGTCAGTGTAAATTACTTCCCACTAACATTGTTGTATGTTGTATTTAGTTCAGACAGAAAACTTTTATATATGTCTAGTATCAATTTATTAAACAGTGGGTTCCTGAGCATGGGTCTTTTTTTTCACATAAGCAATTGGATTTGAAGTGGTTATTCTTTCAAAATTTCTGCTTTTCTTGTTCCCCATGTGTTTTCTGTAGTTTTGTGGTTTAAAGCATTTTGCAAATCAAACCTAGCCTCTTTCTTTGTTTTGTATTTCTCTGATGGTGAAGAAAAAACATGTGTGTATGTACATGCTGGTGCACGCCTGTATGTAGGCAGGGTTATGGCAGAGGCAGTGGGTGAAGCAAGTGTTGTGGTCCTTTGGGTCTGTCACTGGTACAGTAAGATAGGTAAGTAGACATTATCCTTTGGTTTCAAATTGAGGCAAGCTTGCTTCTTCTCATTGCACGGTTTCTTTGAGCTGGGAAAATTTGGGAATGGATTTCACAAGTCCAGGTTATCCAATATTTCTAGAAAAATACCTTTTTTGTTATCATGGTGATAAACCCAGGTAGTGGGAAAAAGGCAGACATAGTCCTAATACATGATTAAAACAAACAAGCAAACAACAAGGCAAAATCAACACCAGAGTACATCTGCTGAAGAAAACTTGCTCTAAATCTGCTCTGGGTAAAATGTGTGGATGAGTTTTTCTGTTTCTCTAACCTTTTCCTTAGCTGAGTTTGTTAAGAGTTTCGTTAAGGTTTTTTTAAGCTCTTGAGGTTAGTATCAAATTGCTGGAGACATCCCTAACTCCAGACATTCTTTTCTGCCCTTCATCATCTCTAAGTTCACATGTCACAACCATAGAAATATTACCAGAATCTAGCTTCTCTTTCCTCTGCCTCTCTGTGATAACCTGTTCATGCTTTAATCAGTTTAGATCTCATCTTTCCAACTGCCTGCTACTCTACTCTTCCCAAGTCTTTCTTTTTAGTCATCTTCTGCCTTGAAGCAGGTAGAACAATGGGGGGGGGG
>NW_008669122.1:10937-54069 GCF_000695815.1 Acanthisitta chloris
AAGAAAAAAGATAAAGTCCAGACTTGTGTCTGGTGTAAATCAATGAAACTTCAGTAACTGCACTGTTGTCACTAGAATGATGTTGACTTTACACCAGTCGGGAATATGCTCCAATTCTTCTTTGCTACATAGAAACCTTTCCTATTTGCTATGTATGTATGTTTTTCAAATGGATTTTTGCTAGCATGTGTTCAGTGAATGGTGATTTGCAGTAAGTCCAGACTTGTGTCTGGTGTAAATCAATGAAACTTCAGTAACTGCACTGTTGTCACTAGAATGATGTTGACTTTACACCAGTCGGGAATATGCTCCAATTCTTCTTTGCTACATAGAAACCTTTCCTATTTGCTATGTATGTATGTTTTTCAAATGGATTTTTGCTAGCATGTGTTCAGTGAATGGTGATTTGCAGTATGTATTCACCTAGAAACAGGTATAGTACTATACAGAAGGAAAGAATATGTATTGCTCATTATTCCTAGATTGTTTTCTCCTGCTTGAAGAGTTTCAGTCATGACCCAGAGCTAGTTGACTACTACTCATAAATAACTAATAGCTAGTATTCTGTGTGCATGATGGAAAAATATTTGCTTAAATTATGGGACAATTAAATATGGCAAATTCTCAGAATTAAGGAGATGCGTGCCACTGACAGAAAGAAAACCAGCTGAAGCCTTCAGATACTTTATTCACAATTGGGCTTTTTACTATCTCTCTCACAGAAAATATGACTGCTAAAAAAGGCTTTAGCTTTCTTCTAGACCAGCTGCCTGTGCCACTATCCAGCTCTTCTATTTCAAATTTCTTTCTTTTGTTTGTAGATATCTCTGTCAAGACATTCCACTTGCATTTACACTCTCCCCAGCTCCTCCTCAATTTACTCAGCCTGAGGTTTTTCAGGTATCTTGGCTCAGAGAACAGTCAACTGAAGTATATATGTGGATGTGTTTTCCTGTCTGGAACTGGAGTGGGCTGTGGCCTTTCCACACCAGTTTGACTGGAGAAGAATGCAGTGGACTTTGGTTGCCTTCATGCTGGAAATGATGGTAATGCAAGGCACTGCTTGGCTTACTCGCCCCAGTTAGCTCTGAATGAGACAGGCTCAGCTAGAAGGGCTGAGGATGCTCCACACTATACACTGCCACAGAGGAGCCCTGGCACTACAGCAATGCTCCTTTTGGTGCTCAGCAAGCCTGTATGTCCATGCACAGCACCACAGGCTGTCATGTAGAAATGATCAGAGAGCTGAAGGTCTTGGATAGTCACTCATGTTGCAAGGCCCTGAGTCCATTCCTGCCTTTTCAAATGTTCTCTAGTAATGAGCAGTATGTGTCCACCCCATAATATCCTATGCATATTAGGAAATGTTCAATGTCTGCATATATTTTAACAATACATATAGGAATGCACATGGTATACTGATATTCTGGGACCAGCCTTTTTAAGAGAGCCAACTTAGCCTCTATTTTTGAAACAGCAATTCAATGCATAGTTAATTGCTGGCACAGCTGAAACTACTTATTTATCTCACTTCCCAAATTAAAGGCAAAAACAAGTAATAGGATGTCTAAGTGTCATTATTTGCATATGAGCTTGATTACAGATGCAAAATATAGAAATAAGAAAAAAAGAGCCATAATACTGTGTTTTCCTCCATACTGTGTATTGGATAATTGGAGTAATCTTTGGCTGTGTTACTTCTGGATCTTCTGAAGATAGGGCATTATCATAGAATGATAGAATCATCAAGTTTGGAGGAGACCTCTGAGATCATTGAGTCCAGCCATTAACCTGCCACTCTGTTGTAAACCCTAAACCATATCGTCCAGCATCAGATCCAGATGTCTCTCAAATACTTCCAGGGATGGTGACTCCACCACCTCCCTGGGCAATCTATTCCAGCATCAGACCACCCTCACAGTGAAAAACCTTTTCCTAACATCTAATCTGAATCTCCCCTCAGTTTATGGCCATTCCCTCTAGTCCTCTCACTGAAGGCATGGCAGAAGAGACAATCCCCCACCTCTGAAGCAAGAACATTGAAAACAAACCTCCACAGACCCTGAGTAAAAATAACTAAAGCAAAACAAAATCCCCAATGTTATTTTTATTTCATATTGTCACTAAAGAAGAAAGAGTATTAAAGCAGGCTAATCTTGAAATCTGCCTAAACTGGCAAGGTTGGCAGCTGGTATATTTCATGTACCATTAATATTAAATGAACAGATCTTAAATCTTGATAAAAATTCTGCATTTTTTTTTAATTCTCTTAAGAGGATCCCCTTACAACCTGGGAGAATATGGTCAAATCACTGGATATCCTTAATGAGCATAACTGATTCTTGGATTAAGGTGGACAAATGTATAAAGAGTGTCTAGATTTGAGAGAACAGTCCTTTTTTCATTACTTTGTCATTTAATAGGTAGAAAAAGAACTCATTTCTCTCTTGCTTCTGGAGATCACTTGGCTGTGCCACTGATCACCTCCTCAATTAATTTTAAAGAATTATCAATTGTCTTTGTGCTGTGCTGCTGCATCATTCTGTATTATCCTGTGCTAGGGAAGAGGAGATGGTTTCTCTCACTACGTGCTTTCTCTAAGTGTACAGAGTTACCTGAGCTGATCGTATTTTTGGTTTAAGAAGGAGTGGAAATGATAATGAGAGTTAAGTTTTCTTTCCATTTTCCATTGTCATTATCCTCTTCAGTTGCCACTGGCTGTAAATTGCTCAAATAGATTAATTTCTACCTTAGATGTTACTTTAAATTTCTTTTATTGTTTCAAGTGAAAGTTGCTCAAAGAAAGACTTCTTCAGGTATGTCTTAATGGTTTCCTAGTGAAGATATTATAGACTTTTCATTAAGTATCACTACTTTTGTCCCTGGGACAAATTATTGCGCCTTTCAGGGAATGTCAGGGTTAACCCAGCACCTGCCTTGTCTTGTCCTCTCAACAATCCTGGCTGTAGCTCTAAAATTTAGAGAGAGAAGAAAAAAACCCGGTAATTTTAGGGACAGCCTGGCTGGGAAGGGAGCAGTGGTGAGGAAAGGCATTGGTTAGGGAACAGTGAAAAGAGGTGGGTTGGGACCAGGGGAAAACAAGGCAAAAGCAGAAAAGAGAAAATTGGGACAGGTTGAGGAAGGGATAAGGGTAGGAGCAGGCTGGGAAAATGGTGATATGAGTCACAGGACAAAGAGCTTGAAACAAGGAAAGACTTCTGCCTCTAGATCAGGTGGATTGAAAATGCATACCATCTTGTTAGAAGAGAAGGATCAGTGTTCATGTTCATGCACATGGCTGGGCTGTAAAGATATTGTTCAAACATTTTGATGTCTCCTCCACATTATTCATGAAGTAGGTAAACAGTACAGGTCCTGGGCTAGGTCCCTGCACTTTTTCATTTCTACTAGTCTCCAAATTAAGTGCAACTTGCTAATCACATCATGAACACAATCATCCAACCATGTTTTTTAATCCACCTATCCCCACCATTTGTCCCAACTTGGGTACAAGAATACTGAGGGAAGTCTTGTCAAATGCCCTTCTAAGGTCAAGATAAATGAAATTTACTGCTCTCCTCTTGCCCACAAACTTGGTGATCTTTTTTTCGTGGAAGGCAATGAGTTTAGTCAGGCATGATTTATCCTTGGTAGGATGCTGGCTATTCCCAGTCACTGTCTTCTCCTTCCTGTGCCCTGGAATGTGGTCCAAGAGGATTTGGTGCACCATTTTTCAAGGAACCAAAATGAGGCTGACCAGCCTGTAACTCTCTGGATTTCCCTTTTAGCCTTTTTTAAAGATATGTGCAATGTCTGCTTTTCCCCAGTCATCAAGGGGTCTGCCTGATCTCCATGACCTTTCAAAGATAGTAGAGAGCACCCACGTAAGAGTATCAGCCAGTTGTCTCCAGACCCTTGGATGTCACCCACCTGATCTCAAGGACCTGTGTGAGTCAAGAGCTCTCAAGTACTTCTCTGCTATTGATTGTTATTTCCATCTTTAACCCTTTCAATAAGTATGGAGGTCTGTGAGACCTTGTTGGTGAAGACTGAGGCAAAAAAGGCAATGAGTCTATCAGTCTTATCCATGTCTGCTCTCACTAAATCATCAGCCTCACTCAGCACTCATTTTCCTTGTTCAGTCTTTTCCTGCTAATTCCTAGTATTAGAATTTCTTTGTGTTTCACTTGACATCCATTACAAGTTTCAACTGCATTTGAGGTTTGGCTTTCCTGAAACCATCATGTCCTTAGTTCACTTGCTGGACTGGAAATATTTTTATGAGGGTTGTATCTGAATTTTGCACAACTCCTTTAGAGAACACTGTACCTCTTATTTAGTCTTCTGATATCTACAGAAACTGCAATAGTCATCAAGACAGAAAGGTGAAAGAATAAAAGGTATAGGGTAACTGTATGTCCTTTAATGTAGATGTAATTTGACGGAAGAGTCACACACCTCAAAATTAATCCAAGTAAAATATGAAATCTGTTGTTTTGCAGGTTTAACAAACACTTTTGATTTTTTTTCCCCTCTCAGGGCAAGACCTGGTTTAATTTTAGTTTGAATTTATTACACAGCCTCTTCAATGTTGAAATCAGCAATTTCCTGTCCTCTCAGCTCCTCTGCCTCTGATTGTGGGACACACACCTGCATATCTTCTAGTCACAGTTCCTGTAACCTATTTTCTTCTGTTTTTAGGGACACACACACAAAATAAAACTAAACACTCTTACTCTTCTGCCTGGGAAAAAGGAGGAAGTGTTAAATCCATAAGTATGGCCAAACATTTTCTTATTTTTTTACTGGATAGGAAAAGCATTGAGAGAAGAATGATCTGAAAGATTATTCTTGCTACAAGCATTAGAAATTGTGCTTCAGCATTCTTAAAGAAATAGTCCCTGCTCAGGGATTTCTGTCTCCATATCTGAGCTCCTCTCACACTTCCACATGTTAACCCTCATAACAGCCCTTTCAAGTAGTTATGCATTTGCTATCCTCATTTCACAAAGAGTGAACTGCAGTCATTATTTTGTTACTGTTTGATTGAATGCTGTGGGTGGATTTACACACTTTGATTGGGGAAAGCTCATCAGCCTGCCTGCCTTTGGGAGACACCCAACGTCCTGTGCTCCACAAATATGTCCCATAAGGCCTCTGGGTGTAGTCACTTGCTCCCTTCACTGCCCACTGCATCCACCAGTAGTGCAGGGACACACTGAGAGGTCCTGGATGCAGCCATCTGCTGAGGGACCTCATGCCATAGAGGTTTTCTGAGGACACCAGAAGCACTCAGAAAGGGATGGGGTCGCTTTGAAGGACGGAAGTTATGTCCCTTTCACTCAGGGTGACAGCTGGAGAAATGGACTGAGGATAAGGCTAGCACAAGGCATGTGCTAGCTCAGAAATGAGAACAGCAGTGTTGCAGTGGGGTGCCTGAACTAAGTTTCAATCTTTTCTTCTGGCAAACTGCCTCCTTGTGGGCAGCTGACCTGTTTAGTAAGGTCACACCCTTTTGCTGCATTTTGTATTTGAGTGCTCCAAACGAAGGAAAGAGGGCAGTGGTAATCACAGAACTGGGGCTCCCAAGAATACCATGTGCATAGTCAGGGACAAGTTAGGGACAAAACCAAGCTGGGAGGTACAAGTCAAACTGCTCAAGCACTGAGCACTTGCTGGTTTGCATGTTGCATGTTCAGCAGCCCTGAAACCTTAAATTAACCCCCATCAACATATGGGAGATGAGGAGAAAAATTCCTAGAATGCAAATCACAGGGACCAGTATAATACAGGGGAAAGGGCAAGAGAAGTTTTGAATGTCCCATCCTTGAACGTGTTCAAGACCAGGCTGAATGAGGCTTTGAGCCACCTGGTCTAGTGTCTCTAACCATGGCAGAGATGTTGGAACTAGATAATCTATAAGGTCTCTTCCAACTCAAACCATTCTATGCTTGTATGATTCTATGGCAATACCAGGCATGCGGAATATTTTGGTAAAATAAAGTAATTGGTCTACACACATGTGCACGTAAACATATGCACGTGTGAATATATGTGCCTATATTTAGTGATATTATGAATATGTAAATATACACTATCATACCAAATTGTCTTCTAATTTTATTTGACATATTTATATTGATTCCACTTGAGCAACTGGACTGTTTTATGATTGTGTGCCACAGCCAAAAAAGTTCACCAGCTAATTTTCTGGTTATTCATAACTGTGTGTCAAAATACAGATTATTTCTATCTTTTTTTTAAAATTTATTTTTATTCTGAAAACATAATGGTTAAGCTATTTGAATCCTGGATTTTCAAGCTTGGGAAAGTGACCTTATAATACGCAGAAACACTTTGTCACATCACTTTATTTGGAACTCTTTCTTTGACTAGAATGAGGAAACATGGCAATAAGAAAACAGCTCTTGATGACTAGTTTACTGCTATTTTCTTAGTAATCAGATGAATTCTTTATTTTCTGCTTTAAATATCACATTTTAAAGCAGAAACAGTGCACCCTTTTTTTTCAAAACCAACATTCTTTGTCAAAAAATCAGTCAGAGAGCTAATATTTTCTGGTGCCAATTCTTTTCTGTAATTTTGCCTAGCTAGTGTCATTTTCACAGCTTTTATGTTCTCCACTTCTCTTGCCAGACTTTGAGAGTTGTGAGCTGTTTTTTTGTTTGTTTTGTTTTGATACTCTTGACGCTAAAATCCAAGATTTCCAGACACTCCTTGCCCAGTGCCAAAGGGTTAAAGAAGAGCATTTGCTTGTTTGGTAGGTTTTTCCGTACTTCTGTGGCTCTGCAAAAATGCACATCCAAAGCAGTAAAAACAAAAGGCACTGAAATGGAAGCTTACTATGGTTTTTCCACCTTCGTCATTGTATGAGATTTGCCTCTACACCCATTTTACAGTGGGAGTAGCACAATGAATACTGCTCTTTAAAAGGAATCTTTCACTGGCTGATCGGAGGATGATCATGGATATTTTGTCTGATTCTCTCTTCCTGTTGCTATGTGGTCTCTTCTTTAAACGAGGGTATGACTTCTGGGCAGCAGAGAATTTTGCAGTGAACATCAGCTGGGGTTATTTTGCCAGAGTTTTTACATGGTTTTTCATGGGTTTATGATTCTATGATCTCAATTCTGTTCTTACAAGTTGGTATTCATGGGCCATTTTCATATATGCCTGTCTCATGCCCATACTATTCCATGGACTTGCTGGCAGTAGGTGCCCAGTGTACTGGCATGTTTATTTGCATTGTCATATTCAATCAGAACTAACATTTATAAATCAGCTCCTTCATGGCATTCTCAACCACAGTGTAAATGGCCAAGAATAAACATGTCAGCTTGAGACAGAAGATCAGAACAGGAACTGAGACAGATTGTCATCTCATCTTCAGGTTGAAAATAAAATTTTCTAATTTGATTACACTTGCCTACTGCCGCATTTACAGACAAGTCAAAAAACCAGACAAATTAGAATATACTGGGTATTAGATTTTGAAATGACAAAAAGTACCTTGTCTGTCAGTAGAAAAATAATGCTCAGTTGAACCAATATATCTTTTCCATTGCCTACTCAGTCTAGTGTGAGATAGCAGTTTCTGGACAGGAATATATATTTCATGGGCATTAAGGAGAAGGGAGCACATTTTATTGAGTTTGTGAAGCTGTCTGGCTAGTGATAAAGCCAACAGAAACAATAATTTGGACTCCTTACTTGAATTTCCCTTTTCTATCTGAAAAAGGAGCCTCCTGTTTTTTTTCCTAATTACACCTATTTTGCTGACACTCTCCCAGTTTCTCCAGTAAAGAAACAAAGTAATAATAACAAATGCCAGGAATAACCTTTCAGCATGTCCAGCAGGTATGAATCCATGTGTGGTCAACATGCAAGAGATCAGGAAAGTGGCTGTCTAGTAAGATGAAAAGAGGTAACAGAAGCAGCTGGTCTTGTAATTATCTCTCTAGCTAAAGCACACTGCAAACTAAACTAGATGCTGGTGTAATTAGGTCTCTGCATGCTAAGTGTTCCTAAATGGAAATCCTCCGGAATGGCACTTTTTAGGATTACACGCTACTTTAAGACCTTGTCTTTGTATTTCACCACATGCCTGAGATGACCGCAGTGCACTACCATTCTGGCCCCAAGCAGGCAGGCAGCCCCGAGACATCATCATCCTTGTGCTATGATGCACAGAACAAGTGTCTGGGCACTATTGAAAATAGTAACAAGCCTACAGTTTTTGCTTTTAAGGAGCTGGGTGGGAGCAGAGATACATTAACAGATGTTTCATTGCATTCGCATATTTTCCATATGACAGATCCTCAGACAAGCAGCTGTCGAGTAAGAGAGGGAGAACAATGTTAGCATCTATGCCTTGGATTGGTTTCTTATCTTTTCAGCTCAGGATTGCTTGCATGTGAAGCATTTAAATTTTTTGCATTTAAAATTGTTACTCTATCTCCTACGGTCTTTTAAACACGTATGTATGTATCTCAGTTATTAGCGGCATCAGAATTTGTGTTCAACTCTCAGACATAACCTCCAGAAGATGGGTTGTTTTTCTCTTCTTACTCTCAATCCCATTGAGACTCTGCATCTGAGGAGTGTAGAATTTGGCCTCATCATAACAGTTTCTTCCAAAGAATGCCTTCTAAAAATAGCTATTGTCTACATTGTTTCAGTCTCCAATGACTGTAAATCAATGCATCTTGATAGCACTGACTTGGATGGAGATATGCTGATTAATATGCCAGCCAAGAATCTGGTCTGCATCTATGTAAATCAAAGTCAATATTGGCTCCCTTAATTATTGACATATTGATGTTCATGGTCTCAACCAGGTATTTACCTACCTGTGTAACAACGAATGTTGTCTCCTCTGCTCTTAGAAAATAACATTTTATTAACTAAAGGGAATTTCTAAATTGTTTTGTCCTCTTGTTTGCAAAAATCTCAAGATTCAAAATTAATCTGACTTAATATATGTACAAATTACACACAGTAGTCATTTTTCATTCTTATGAGGCCCCTCTGATATTGTTTAAATTAATGACATATGGTAATCCTTTCAGTTTTCATTGCTCCTTGGAAATGAGTCAATGACTATTTAATGTCATTTTATTATGCTTCCCTAGTAATGTTAAGTTTAATCAGTGATGGTTACATTTGTTGAGAGAGTTTTGCTTATGTTCTGCTCCCATATCACAGGGTAAATTTCCCCAGTCCAGTAATTCTGAGCAGGCACAGAGTGACATATGTGCCAGCTGCCCAGCACATGTGGAAACACTCAAACTCACAAGTCAACCATACTGTGTAGGGTATATCAGTTGCTAGGACCTCTGCTAAACACTTTCATCATATTCATTTCAAAGTAGACTTGACCACACTGTGTCTATCTTTCATTCTTGCTGTACGCCTAAGTATTCTGCATTCTCACATCAGGAGTGACCTGTGATTTGTAAGCAACAATCCTGAAGGAACTGACTACGAAATGTTTGCATTGCATAGTAAATTCCCTTATAGTATTAATATCAGAAATAAACTGCAATGTAAAGACCAGTATAAATAGTACCACTCCTGGCTAACAGATGCTGTTCAGAAGTTGCTTGTTCGATCATAGATACAGCTGAGTTGTTGGTTCAGAAAAGATGATGTATTTAATGAAGAGGTTACTTAGAAGCACACTTCAAGTACTGAGGTCCAAAGCTGTCATCTTTCAGGTATGTTTTAGTGTGATGGCTAAAGGAATTAGTGTGCTGAAGAAGTGATGAGTACCTAGTTCTATTTTGATTTTTAAAAAATTCTTCTGTTCTATTTTTTATACTTAATATTTATGGAGACATTTAATAATTACCATTTATTAGGAGGCATCACAGGTAGGAGAATGTACCTAATCTGGAAGCAAGAATCAGTATGATGATGAAATTTTTATGTCTTTGCATTCTAAATTTCCTACTTGATGGCCTGTGAGGCCATGTGAAATGGCCTTCTGAGGCACCTATGCTCCATAATTCAAATTTCAATCATTGGGGTGGTAATTGACCATAAAAAATGTGATAGGAGACAGTTGGATGGTGACCTAGCATTTTAGGAATCACTGAAGAGGTACTTGATTAATGCCCAGCCATGTGACTGCCTCTTTGGAAACTGATATAATTTTCATTTGTAGGTACAAGATATATAAGTGTGATGGAAATAACTACAAGGCAAGGTGTTTGACTTTCTTGGATCAGTACTGTATTATCAAAAAGGAATTAAGATTTATGTAAAGGGGCCATTCTAGATTAAATGAGGTAAAACGTCTATCAATGATTTCCTCCTGCAGGTCCCATGTTGTAATGCTGGTGCTATAAATTTGCTCTCAGACCTTTACTGGGAAGACCATACTTTGAAGACCATAATGTACATCAAATGATCCAGCTGGGAAGTACAAAAACTGAGATGAAAATAAATTAGTGCATTTCAGTGGTTTTCCTCCATGGTATTCCCTGGAGGAACCACATGGGAGAAGATAAGGGTTTCAACTCTTCTGTAATCTTATAATGAATAAGAAAATAGGAAAGGAACTGGATATACTTCCAGCTTTTGTTGCTTTCTAATTCATCTCATACTTGCATTGGAGTGGCCAATGAGAGCTTTTTAACCGCTTACCTGAACTGTGGGTGCGGCCAGAGGAGAGGTTATAGGATCCATGTTTTAGCCCCTTAACCAGTTTAATATGGCAATCTCTCATTTCTGCATTTTCATCATTAAAACTATGCTGCAAATGAAGTAAGTACAATTGCTAAAAAATAGTCAAACCAGTGAAAAAGAAACTTCATCGACTTGTTGTTTTGCTCTAATTCACTGTAAGGACTTCTAGAGGAACAAGAAAACTAATTTGACAATGCCAAAATGACACAATAATCATGTTCTTTCAGAAGATAAAGGTAAGAACTTGAGAATTAATTCTAGTTTTAGCATGAGGTAGCTTGATTTTACAGTACATAACTTTTAAAGACTGGCAGAAGGTCAGTCCTTGCATATGAGTGGTTTTCATGATGGAGATTAAACTCTGTAAAAAGATTTATTATGTAGGATTATAGGATCCCCTCTATGATGAGGAATTTACTGCCAGTGCAGCCGATAGAAACTGTAAGTGGAAAAAGCTTTCCCTTTCTTTGTAGATTCTGAACAAGGTGTTAGGCTTGATGCTGCCGTTGTTGTTAAAGCAAAACTTCTCTGCAGGAGCACATATTGAGACTAAGAGATTTTACATGTGTGAAGACTTTGCTTCTTTGTTTTCTGTTTTATCCTATCATGTAAGACCACTCTTCATGAACTGTGAGCAGAAAGTGATCTTAGGTAAGAACTTAGTATCAAACATCACACTTGGTGCACTTTGTTTAGTGTGTGTGAACTGTAAAGTGTTTTCACATCTTTGCTTTGAAGGTCCTTTGTCATTGTCACTATAACAAAAACTCTGGTAGTTAGTACTGAGTATTTCCATCTTAGTTTGGGAAGATACTTCAGTATTATCTTGACTTGGGTCATGGATACACATACTTTCCAGTAGGACCAACTAAAGAGTTGTATACTACCATCATGTTTTGCCTGCATGAAGGCCTCTCTATTGGTTACTGGTTTGTCTTATATTGTAAACTCTATTTCATGGACAAAACAAAGCTGAGTACTGTTGTCTTAACATAATCAATCAGCATAAACAACTCAACTCAAAGTGATTATTAGCATTAGAAGAACAGGGGGTTCAAAGAAACTGGTTTTTCTCCCATTCTTTTATCCTCGTATTTCTTCTGACAAAAGAACATCTCATCTGAAATCCTGCACATTGTTGTTATCAGTCCTTTAACTGTCCTGTGAGGCAGAGACTCCTCTGTAGGAACATCTGTGGTCAAATGCTTCCTCATCTCCACTCCAAGAGATTATTTCTCCTTGCTTTCAAAGCCACATTTTCCTTCCCAGCCCCTTCCTCAACAGCACAATCAGATGGTTCAGCATTTGGCAAAACTGAGAGAGGAGGAAACTCCACATGATAAGGAAAAGGATGGCAACAGTCATAAACTCCTTGTTGGGGTCTTTATTTTTTTTATTTTTTTTGGGGGGGGGCTTCTGGTTATGTTTATAAAATTAACAAATCCTTAATCTTATTATGTGACAGTAGGAAGTTTTAAAGCTGCAGTGCTACCTAAATATACATTTGTTATCATGCTGACATAAAAGTAGATAACATAAGCATTCAGAACAAGTCTGGTAAGTTAAAGAGCTCAGTCTGCGTTCTGCTTGGTCAATGCATATTTTTAACCAGGCAGAATAATGACAAGTTATTTGAGCCAGATGCTGAAATGCTTAAGAATGTCTGTAGCATAGTTTTAGATAACCAGACTAACTGGGTACCCTGGGTTTGTTCATTCCTTACCACCTCTCCTGGAGCATCAAGCTGGCTGAGTTTGTACTTATCACTACATCCCTGAAACACATCTGGCCTCAACTGCCTTGCATTCATCATGGGAACTTTTCACACTGAACAGTACTGTTAAACAGGCATAGGATAATTAAACTCTTGATTTTTAAACTTTCTGAATCTGCAGTTCCTTTCCCACAACTATCTCTGTGAAGCACTTCAGGTAAAGCAGAATTAAATTTCAGCTTTTGCGCAGTAGTATTTTCGGACTAACCTTTCATCAGGGATATGGTGTGGCTGGTTGAACATGTTGTTAAATGAATGAATGTTCTGCCAATAAACACCTTTGTTCAGTCACCACCTCTTTAAGCAGAGAGAGAGGCATTAATTTTTCCTTTCAGAACAGAGACAAGCACCTTTAAAGCAGAATAAATAAAAAGCCACATTTTAAGCTAACTATACTGTTGACTGAGGAGTTTTGTCGTCTGATGGATGCAAATCACATTCACAGATTAAAGTAATTTTCTGTGGCCTAAAGGGAACTTTCTGGATCCAGTCATTAAATTTTTGTTTAAGCACTTTCATATGTGGAAAAAAACTTGTTTGCTCAAAAAATGTAAATTTTAAACACGGTCCTTGAAAAACACATCTCATTATATGTCTGGGATTTATATATTGGCTACAGACAAGCAATGTGATGATATGAAGTTTAAAAATGCAGAGATCAGCAGAAGTTATTTCATTGTGTAACACTTAGAGAAATCCTCCCAGTAAGTTTTTGGAAGCTTCAGATGAACAAGATTTTTGTTTGCATGCTAGTCCTGACGTTGAAAGTGTACAGGGAAGCTATTTCTACTCTATCAATGATGAAGCAAGCAATCCACCTTCCCAACACATGAAGTGTTATAGTTTCTGAAACCTTATCTGATTTTGCCTACATTTGAGCATTTTACAAGCTACCACCACAGCCTGGAATAAATTAGTAGGAAATTGCTGTTTACCAGTGTTAAAGATGTTTCAGTTATTAGCTGTGTTAATACACGGCGGTTGTGACAGAAGTAATTAGGTTATCATTTTGCCTATCTTTTTCTGTGCTGCCTTCAGCAGAAATGAAATAACTTAGAAATATCTACAAACTAAACACACCACCTTATAAACACAGTTTTAAAAATGTTGACTTGTTTCATAAAAACTTACTTATCTGTTAAAAGAAAGGCAAAGAAAGAAAAAAACCCACCACTTGATTTCTATTTGATTTAGAAAAATATCAAATTGGGAACAACTTCCTTTTATTAAATGCTCATTACAAACATTAGTTAAAAATATTGTTATTTCATTAGAATATCCTGTTCACCTCATTTTAATAATTAATTAAAAACTTTTGCTGGTACATACCCAGTCTGTTTTTATTGATTTTTTTAAACCTATTGACTAGAGATTTATAATCATCAAGAAAGAACCTACCTTGCAGATATGTGATGCATTCTTGCAGTTGTCTATCTTTTACTGTTCTTTAATTCTTCTGAAGTAATTTTGCTGGGATTTTAGAGTAAGTAAAAATAGTACTGTTTTAGAAACATCACACATGAGAAAACCCAGTGCCCCAGATCAACACTTTTCTATGCACATGCACTGCTGGATGCAGTTCTATTGATCCAATAAAACATATTTTCTATTTAGGTTCTCTCAAGCTACTTTGTGGATTTGTCACAGGCTTCTAAAAACATCTGGCCATCTTCATGTTGCCCTCTTGCTATGTCCTCTGTGTACTCATAAACTTGTCCACGTGTTCATTTGTGACTGACACTGTCCTGTGTGAGTTTTCTCTCCTTCCCAGTGACTGTACACTTTGGCAATAGATAAGGAGCAGTGTTTTCCCTCTTTTTCTTTTTCTTGCAAATTGCTGATGGGGGAATATCAAATGCTCTGCTGCAGTTGTCAGGCTGGTTTGCATGTGAAATAACTCAAAAAGTAAGAAAGATATAGAATAGGTGTTTGTGAGAGCTGAATCAACCCAGAGTGTCTACACCAGTCATATAGCTCATATACTGTACAGATAAAAATGCCTGTATTTCAAAAGACATTAGGGAAAATTTTGTACTTGAAAGGTCTCCAAACTACACCCATTTCTTTAACATATCAGAATTTTTCTGCCTAATTGGATTAAGATCAATTTTATTAAAAGATGCCTGAATCAGTTAAGTTTTCTGTGATACAAAGTGAGCTAAAACAAAAACACCAACGATAATATTCATGGTTTGTATTAACAGTTCACATCTGTAGTTAACTTGAAACAGATGCTTTTCAATACAAGCCATTGTTTTTAACTTGAATGTGACAATATGTTTTGATGTTTTCTCCTTAATTGTAAAATCATGTAATGAAGTCCCTTTAGTATGTGTGTGGCAAATTGCCAAAGCCTCTGTTTTTCCAAAACTCTTTGGTAAAATTTCTCATGGTGCCTTAGTAACAATTGCTCACCACAGTCAGATGATTCCCCTTTCGGATCACAGAAGGTCCATTTGGGAATTCTGGAGAGCTCTCAGCAAGACTACAAACACAGGAATGCATCTCTTAGGTTTCCCTAAGGCTGGGCAAGATCAGGCTTTCCTGAACACAAAGGTTCCCTCTGGAACATCTCAAGAAAGTCTCCTGTGAGATATGTCTACATTATTTCTAATAAGCAGTATGAAAGTATTTGGTGATGTATTAGATCACTTGAAATCAAGTGATAAGGATAAAATTTCATGAATTGCGGTGTCTTCTGAACCTGGTGGCCAGACAGGTGATTTTCACTGAATGCATAAATCTGAAATGGAGTCATCACCTGACATGTGAAGTGACACACCTGAAGTGTGAGTCACTAGGAGAAATACTCATGAATTCTTACTACTTATAGTTTGCTTTGTGGTGTTTGGTAGCAATGATGAAGATATGTAAGCTAGAAATGGAAAATTGCCCTGAAAAGAGATACAACAATAGCAGTAATATAAAAAAACTATTACTAGTGATGACACTTTGTTTCTTCAGTAGAAATTTGAAGCACATATGACTATGGTGGATAGAATGAAGAAATAAACAGAGATGAAATCCTGTCCAAAAATCTAAATCCTTGTCAGCTTTCAGAGATCTGGTGGCTGAAATAGAAAAGAATGCCGAATAGATTTGTTGAGCATAGTTGAGAAGAATGTGTTAGTTGTTGTTGAGAATGGGTTAGATAAACATTGAAGAAACTGAACAGGATTTTCATACTTCTGGAGCTCAGCTTGGAACTTCAGGTAGCACATGAGTAGAGAAGCCCTCTGAATTACATAGGATTGTGCTATGAGGCCAGGCTTATTAGCATGAAATCAGCTAGAAAGCCAAGGACAGGGAGAGTGGAGGATCACTGTGAAGTTCCTGTGTCACTTGCAAATTAGGCAAATGATAACACTGGTAAGGATCTTACTGTCCAGGTTAGTTACTTCTAATACAAGTGAGGAGTGGAACAGTATAATACAGGTCAGATATTAATTTACAGATAGAATATTATACCTTGTTTTTTCTTATTGGAAGGTCATCTTTGATCACTCACCTATGAGCTGCTTTCAGATAAAACAAATCACATCTTTTTCTGTCCATGGAAGTGCAAAATTCAGCTTTTTGTGTTTGCTGCTGTGATTGTCAGGGTGGATATATGTCCCTGAGGGCATGCAATGAGTGACACCTTCCAACAAAAGAGATATATGTCTCTATTTGTGCTAAAAGATCTCACCTTTCAATAGAAATTGTCCATAGGAACATGTATGACATACACATCACAGTTAACAAAAAAATCTTTGCATTCATTTGGGATGTATAATATTCTCTTTCACTTGCATTGTGGGTCAGTGTTTTACATTAATCATATCACTGTTTTGTTCTGAGTTCAGACTGGATTTTTCAAGGGGCAAAGTCTAGATTTTGGGCTTGAGTGTTTAGGATCAGATTTTTTTAAGGGAGTTAAAGATTTGCATTACTGTGAAAATGTGTCTCTTCATTGTTTCTCCCCAAAAATGTGTTGTGAGATGTGCTTACCTATCCTAATTTATCATAACCACAGGAATACTTTGCCAGCCTAAAGGTCTGTCTAGCTCAGAATCTTCTCTTCAGCAAGGTCTGGACAAGCATGTATGATTATTTTCTCAGCTTCTGACTGTTTCTAGCTCAGGAAGCTTTCTAAACTGGATGTGGTTTTATATTAACCCTCAGTATTAATAATACAGAATTGTTGCGAATAATATAAAAAGTTTTGCTTTTCCATGTGCATGTTTGTTCTCCTCTTTAACCTATGTAAACTATTAGGAACCACAGAATCACTGGAGGCCTACTATCCTCTGTGTGAAGAGCATGCACTTTTAAAATTTTTCATTTTCAACACGGTTTTTATTAGCTCATTTGGATATTCCTGGTTATTGTACTGGATAAAACAATGAAGCTCTGTCCCTACCCTCTTCATGCCACTTACGGTTTTATAAGCTCCAATTATATTCCCCCTAAAATCATCTTGTCTATAGACTGAGGTTCCTGGTCCTCTCAGCCACCCCTTGTACTATCCACAGGTTTGATCATAATTGTTGTCCAGTCTTTTTATTTTACTAGCAGCCATAGTGGGTCAAGGGAACAAGGGCTGCACTCACTATCCCTGGGTTTGAGCAGATTAGAAACTTCTGCAGCAGCATAATGATGTTCTCTCTACAGTAGCATAATGATGTTCTCTATTTTGGTTTCTCTCTCCTAAATATCTGGGAGTTTTTGACTGCTAATGAGAACTGATCTGGTGTTTTCATGAACTGTCTATGATAAACCTAAGTCCCTTCTCTTTCATTGTAATAATTATTTCTTTTTAGATATATATCTCTTTGTATTGTCTACACTGGATTTCAGCTGCTGTTTGTTGCTTGTTGAGTTGGATACCTTTCCCAATTATCCACAGCCTGCCTTTGTCCTCCATTATCCTGAATGTTATAGTAAACTTGATGAACTTTCTTCTGATCAATTGACTGCTTCACTACTTCTGGATCACATTAATGCTAAGACTTTTCTTTCTCATGGTTTTTGCAGTCCACTTTCCTTCTTCTGAATCCTGCATGAGTTAGACTTGAGGTGCTCAAGCAGTTGAAAAAAGGTTAATACTGCAAATGAGCTCTTGGGTATTTGGGGAATATCATCTGGGCTGTAATTTTACAGTTCTTCACTCTTATTTCCGTCAGGTCATCTTTTACTGCAGCCACTATATGCTGCTATTTTAGGTCCTTATGAAAGGTTGCCAGAAGGAATTCTTTGTATGTTTTTTGTTTTATTTGGCATAGTGACTTTTACTGTTTTCAGTATCACCATTCAGACTTGAATGCGTATTTGTATAATGGTCTCTATTGTTGTCCCAGAGATATGGGGTTTTTTTCAAATTTCACCTGATTTTTATTCACAAACATGCTGACAACATCTCAGCATAAGCTTTGTCAAAGCACCACATGGAAACATCTAGATTACTGCCCCACAAGTTATTGTTCAAGTGATTCTTACACCAAATTAATGCTGAGTTTCTGCCTGGGTGAGAATTAGGAACAGCTGAAAGTGGCCCATAGTATTTATTTTCCAACGGAGTGATTCCATTAGAGATGAGAAAAAGGACCTAAAAAGAAGAGAAGTATGGCTTCCTGCCAGTGGCTGGGCAGGAGGTATTGAAGATGAGCTTGGATCCACCAGCTGGGCTGCTAAACAGGTGAGAGGAGCTCGGAGCAGGTGCAGCAGGCAGGTGGGACAGAGGGATGCAGTTCCAGTGTCAGTCCTGGGGGCAAGCTGAGCTGAGAGCAGCAGTGTTTTGGGAGTGCTTTTGAAAGTGTTCCTGTCAAGAACTGAGAGCAGCATGGACCACTCCTTACACTTATTTAAAGTGACATTTTTTCCCATCCTGTGAACCAGCCTTATCACAGCAATCTTTAACATTGTAGCTTATACATGTAGCTTATACACCACACACCGCCATTTTACAAAGGAACAGATCAGGCTTTCCTGGAGTGGCAGCCATGCAAACCCACCACCGCCTGGAGATCAAAAGGGGGAAGCCCTTCCTCCCCCCAAAGCCACCACTGGTGGAGGTTTGGTAGAATGTTGGAGTAATGCTTGTGCTCCCTGCACGCTTGCTGTGATAGCCCCAGCATCTGCTTGGGCTGTGGGTAAAAGCAACAAAGATCACTGCCATGTCTCAGAGCTGTGTTGCTGTGTTTGGAGTAACCAAGCAAATGCATTCCAGGGAATAAATTTGAATTCACTTCCAGACTGGAGTCAGGTCATGGGACCCATCCCCTTGGTCTCTACTGTAGCCCCCGAGCTTGGAGTGAGCTAGGACCTGCCACGGATTTCTGTGCTGGCAGCAGGGGTGAACAAGACTTCACAGTCCCAAGCACATGGCTGTGTGAAAACAGAGGAGATTTCTGTCCTCATAGCAAGCAGGGTTATCTACTCTGGTGCATTGTGGCCCTGGGATGCAGAAAGGTTTAGTTCTAATCTAGTCTGTGCCACTGATTTGAATGGCACACCCAGGGCAGACTCTCAATCCCAGCTGTCTTCTCACTTAGCACAAACCTGCACTAGGCCTTCTTTTAAAGATTATTTAGTGAATTGTCAAATTAATATTTGTAAAGCATTTTGAAGGTGGGAAGCAGACCCTCCAGGTGCCAAACTTCTGCTGTTCCTGGCCTCTTTCCATACCGCAGGGTTTACTACTCTGATATTTCTTTGCAACACCACAGTACTCCCCTGTATAACACAGGTAGGTTTTTGGGTTTCTATTCCTGAATTTGTCACTGGTATTTTGTGATCATGTCACTTAACTGTTCTGCACTTTACTTTGTCAATATGTACAGTGGTTATAAAAAGCATCAAGCCAGCTAAGAGGAATTGTGAAATGGAGGGACGTGATGAACATTGCTGCTTGTTTTTATGGGCTCATGTGAAAGGCAGAAAAAACATGCCAAGTAATCAAAATTTTACTGCTGTTATTGTTTAGTTTGATATTTATTTTTTAGCATGATGGAAAAATATCATGATATGACAAAGGAGAGGTTTAGCAAAGGAAAACCTTCCTCAGTCAGTTTTGTCTCACATACCAGATACTTAGCATACAGCATACTTGATGTGTCTGGCAGAAGAAAAAAGAGAAACAGAGGGAAAATGTGCATTCTGCAATTCTGTTTTCACCAGGCACTGGCCAATAAATTATGTCTAGACTTTGTCCCTCAACCACTATGCAGAAGGTCTGGACTGAACTACCTATAATAAATTAATTGTGGTGAGAAAAAAATCACAGTGGGAAAAGAAGCAGGGTCTTCGTTTCAACTTCCCTTATAACTTCTCTGCCAATAAACAGCTTTAGTATGATAGCTCAGCCAACAGGCACTTTTTTGAAAACTTGTACTGAAGCCCAGACTTTCTTACAATATCACAGTTCACTGACTTGCCAAATAGTTTCTGGGTAGATAGCACATCTGTATCTGGATCTATCCCAGTATTTTCTTATACAGCTAGACTCCATCTGAAGTATTTTACATGAAACCCTCTGTAACCTCTCCTTGTTTTGAGCTTTGAAATCAGAAGAATGATGAAATATTTAATTATCTGTGTATCCTGCCCAGGCTCTTTCATTACTTACCTATAGCTGTCTGTGTGTACAAGAAAGAAAAAAGGAAGATATTTTCTGGGAGGTCTGTTTTCAGAAAGATCAGCCCCAGCTTTCTGTTAAGGTACTGTAATCCTGTGCCTTGTGCTGAGGGGAGACAAAAGGTGTGACACACTTCAGCTGAGCTGCAAGTGGGCTGGGCAGGAGCCAGCTCCCAGCCAGCCCATGCAAGGCATGGAAACTGATAGATATAAAAGCCCACAATTTTTGGAGTTTGGCAATTTGCACCTGCCACATATATGCCCACATATTTGTGGCCACAAAATGAGTTATGTGAACCTCAACATATGCCATTTCTACTCTCTGATTTATATTCCCGATGAGGTAGTCAGAGAGGCAAACATGCTCAGGTTTCAGCAATGAAGTGCAGATGCAGATTTTCTGACTAGAACTTGCTCTTTTGCAAGTGCATCCCACTGCACAGCTTTATTTCAGTAAGATGAGAGAGTCTGGGTCAGAAGCAGGAGAAAATAAAATATACAGCAGCTACTTTATAACCCACTCAGTGTTTATGTGACTCTATGCTTTTACAATGTACTTGTATTCACTCTTATCTTAAATACAGCATTCCTACACCTGGGGGTCCAATCTGCTGCTGCAGTATGTGGGGTGGTGGAGCAGGTTGTCATCTTGCAGCAGGATTTTGTGACCCAGACCTGATTAAGGAAACCTCCTCTACTTAGTTGTTTAGAAGTGGGCATAAAGATATTAGCCAAAAGGAATTAAAATGAAACAGTGGATTTTCTACTTCTTGAACTTACCTAGAGACCCTCAGTCCCACCATGCTTATTAAACTAGCAGGCTGACCCCGAGTTGTGCCAAAGGCTTTCTGCTTCTCCGTTGTTTCTCCCAAGCAACTGCTTGTTGTCTCTGGAGGCACTCTCATGAAGTGTTACTAGCATCATTTGTTCTTCTGTCCTTGGATGACTGTGGGTTTGTTGTCAGACAGAGCCAGAGGTGGGACCATCATCAAAGCTATCAGTTCTGGCTAAACCTCTTAAAGATTTTTAAGTCTTAGGGTTCTTTCCAGGCTGAGGCTTGGTGAGTTAGGCCAGTGTAGTCATGCAAAAAACATCTCGGTAAACAGGCCAGCACACATGAGTAAATTGTTGCATGGCAGTGCCAAGTCTATTATGGATATTCTTTGAATATAGCATTAGAGCAGTCTATAAGGCATTACACTTGCCTATTTAGTCATTCATAAGCCAGGGAATAACAAAGTTGAGGCATGGTGATTGAACATAAAACCTGTAGTGTGTTATTTGATGTATCGTGTCTTCAATGGCTCTTTAATTACCCATTAGCATATTATTTCCCAAAGAATACCCTCCAACTTTCCCTGTGACCACAATTATTCCCATGTGCAGAATTTTGTAGTGCTTTTCATCATTGCATCTTAATTGTTTCTTCTGAATAGATAATTAATTTGTTTTTCTCATTTAGAGGCACATGAACATTCACATCCCTCCAACATTTTTATAGCTATACCTTAAAGCTATTTCTCAGAGAAAATTATATACATATCTCTATATGCAATATGATATGTGAAACAGGATTTTTTATTTCTGTTTGAGAAATAATCCTGTTGAAGTTCATAGCACAAATGTATTTGAGGTTAATGATTTGCCATTAAATTCTTGGGAACCAAACTGTCTTGGAAAGTCGAGGAGATTTGCACTGCTAATTTCTAGATCCATTGAAAATCCATGCATATACATTAGATATTTTAAATAACAATTTTGGGGTTATGATATGTATTATCAGTATTTTAATATTTTAACATCAGTGGCAATGAAAGTGACTTAAACACTTTAGGGAATAAAAATCATAGATGGGACAGGCTACTGTACTATAGAAATGTACTGTTCAGCAGCAGCCAGGCTAATAATGCAGTATATCAATATACCTGCAGAGACATCACAGTTCATCTCAATTTGATAGGGCTTCTTGATGAGCAGTGTTCTTACCAAGCGATTTGAGGATGACAGTGTTTGGTGGGCCATGGGTGAACTGAAGACCTCAGAGGAAAGCCATTAAACTGCCAGTCTCTGTATGGGATGGCTGGAGCACAAATGGCAGTGGAAAGTGATATGATCAGAGTTGCCTTGTGCAACTCTACAAGTGACAAGTAAGGAAAGACTTGGTGTGAGTCTCCATAATGTCATATAGACCCAGGTCATTCCAACACAGCCATTTATTTTGGCTTATAAGATGCAGTTCATGGGTTTGCTATAGGCTTACCTGTTTGAGTCATGAACAGGATATTTTGGGAGGAATAAGAATGGGAAGGATAGGGAAAGCTGATCAGCAAACAACAGAAAAAAAGACTCCTAGGAGAAGAAAACCTGAACAAAATTGCGTGGACACAGCTGGGTACTGGTAGAGTGTTAGATGATCAAAGAAGTACTCTTCAAATGTCTGGCAAAGGGTTAGGCAAACTCACACCTGGCTTGTGTGGTGCTTCCCTCACCAGTCTGGATGTACTGTAACCTGCTGGGTATAACATATGAAGCACAGGATGGTGTGGGATTTTCAAAACCCTGGGAAATTCCCGAAGGACTCTCACACTTAGTGTGAGAGGCTTGGAAATGAGGAGGAGTCATTTGCATCGAAATGTTCAAATTAAATATCCTGACATTTTCATACCTGCTTTTATTGTTTATTTTCATTCCCCTTCCCTCTTCCCCCTTCCTCAGTACTGTATTATTTTATCTTTGAATCCAAATCTGGGACACGAGTATGTGTGAAATACTGGCATCTTCATTTGAGCAGAATTTTCTAGGTTTGCTTTATCATCAGAACCTCTCAAAGAGGAGAATAAAGAAAATCATTTGGGATAATGTGCCAACAGGTACTATAAGAGACCTGTGAATGGAGCTGTGCACATAGACAAACACATATGAAATAAATCAGTACAAGTTAAGAAGACTCGCCCGCCCATCTTTTCCTTGCTGGAATGAATCTTGTGTATGTTTCCACTAGATCATCCTTTGATTGTCAGGATCGATTAAATATTTTCTGCTTTCAACTCTGAAGAGACACTTTTAATAAATTTTTTATATTTTATCAGAGCACTATGTATGCTGGCTGCCATTAGAAAAGAAATTTGTCCAGTGAGGTTTGGATTTGACAGGCATAGTTTTTTGCCTTTTTTCACTTACGCTGTTGTTGTGCACCAAATGGATGAGAGGTTAGTGGCATAAGGACACTAGAAACAAAAAAAAGTCCCAGAATTATACAGTCAGTCAGGTCACCAAATTTGAAAGGATATTATACTATATGTTTAGGTCCTACATGAATGCTTGGACTGTTGTTACCATTTCACTGCATCTGAGTTATGATTTTAAACAACTTTTCACAAACCGAATCAGTGGTCTTTACAAGTACCTGTCTTTAAAAAGCCATTCAGGTAATAAAAAATTTTGTGGGTGCAGTACGTGCATCACACACAGAAGTAAGCCTATCCATTCTTGGGTGTCTTCAGGCACCTGAAAATGAAAAGGGAACTTGAGGATAAATACACCTGTTTTGACCTTCCAAAAGCCATAGTTACCCCTCCTCCTCCTAGTGTCTTCCTGTCCTGTCTGTGATTCTCAGAATCTTCCTTTGGCCTGTGCTGTCTCCCAGCAGTTTATTTTTCCTTGCTGGTCCTGCAATATTGCATTCAAGCTTTTTGGCAAATGTCATCCACCACTGGCTATTTATTGTGAATTTCTTTGATTGACTTATTCTAAACCTTGCTGCTAACTTCACTTCTATCTGAAGGACTGAAATTTTCTAGCAGAAACAATTTTTCTTCTGGCAATTGTGGAAGCTGCTGTTTTAGTGGGAAAATCTTTGCTCTTCTATTACACATCCATCCTGCAACCCTGAGCTGTTGGACTAGTTGAGATAATAATAGCTATTCACTGTGAAGGCAACTACTTAACTTCTGGATGGTGATTATTTATAGTCAGTTCTGATTTTAAGGAACTAGTCAGGTTAAAGCAGGGAACTATTATCCTCAAATGACCCATGACAAGTTAAAGTATCTCAGCAAGGAGATAAGAAATGGTAAAAATAATAGACATAACAGATATATTGCTGATCTGGTACTATACTCAACTTTGAAATGGAAATAAAGATGAGTTGAGGAAAGCAAAAACTGCATTTTATTTAGATTATTGTGTTAAAAAGGACTGAGGAATCTGAGAGCATTTGGAAAGGAATGAAAGGACTTTTAGCAGAGCTAGAACAACTCATTTTAATGAATTAAAGATTTGGGTTAAATTGTAACAGACATAACAAATAGTTAAGGCATTAAATAATCATCACCGCCTGTTAACAGATTTAGAAACCTTCTGACCTTTGAGAAGTCAGGTTAATCTAATTTGTTGTATTGTTTGTTTGTTTTTTAAAACATCAATAATCAACTTTTCCTCTTTCAAAACTAGAAACTTTAATGAAGTACTGAAAACAATTAATTATCCTTTGAAGAGACTGGTGGATGAAATCCCCTTTCACAGCTCAAATGTGCAGTCATTTTCTTTCATGATTCCTTCAGCATGTCTCAGTATTTGCTGAAACTCTGAACAATTTGGAAGACTTTTTGTCTACCAGAAAGGTGGTGTTTTCTTGGATTTATGTAATCACAGCTTTTCAGCCGCTTTAATGCCATTAGCTAACATTTCCAAATGTTTGGTGTGTGGACAGATCAATGGCTTTATTAATCTAAATGTATTACTCCCCTCACCCTGCCCTATTTCAAATCTGGTTTTTGTTTAAAGCTCTCCATAACCTCAGCCTTATTCTAGGTTAAATGTGATATTAATCAAGCTGTGGATAAAGGCCACATATATGACTGAAGCTGTGTTTATTAGCTTTAGTGAAGCCTTTGATTTGGTCACACATTCTTTGCTCTTAACAAAGCCTCAGAATAATACAATATGGGGTTTATGTCAATCCCTAAATTGGTTATCATCATATTTAAGCAATAATGGAAAACAAACTATGTTCACTATAGTGGCATATGATCTGGTTTTAAACCCTCTGATGCAGGTGTTCTCGATGGTATGCTTCTTCTAGTGCTCTGGTTGTTTTCTTTGGAAATGTCATATTCAGTATGCATGGACAAGTAGACTATCTGCTTTTGTAAAGAACTTTTCTTTTTTTTGCAAACAAATCCTTCCTTTAATCATAAAGTAAGTAGACTTTATTTGTATTTCAAGCTTATGCAGGATATGTTCTGAGGAAAGGAAAACTGAAGATGTGAAAATAGTTAATTGCTGCATGGTGATGTGAAGAGCTATTTTGAGGCTGTGTGCAGGTACAGCCATCATGATGGCTAGCAGGATTTCCACCTGCAGGACTAGGTGTCCTGCAGAAGACATTGCCAGTTTGATTCTGCTTTTTGGTGTGCTGGGTTATAATCCCTGCCCAGGAGTAGGCATATGGTGTAAACTTAATCTGGGTCCCTTGAACAGCAGATTATGCTTTCAGGTATCAATAAGGAGGGAGAGGCCAGAGGTGCTACCAACATGCAGAAAGTGAGAATACTTGTAGTCTAAGAAAGTCCTGGCTGTTGATACCTGCTCTTGCAATGGCAGAATAGGGATCAGAGGAAACATATGTGATACCCTCTTCCAGTGCATCAGTATAGCAACTGACTATTGTGCATATTTATATACCAACATTATAACAGATGTGTTAAAAACCATTATTATATCTGTGAAGAATGTGGTCACCAGAGTACAGAGAAGGGCTGTGCCTCCCACAGAGACAGTGGGTAGAAAGGCTAGCCTTCATCCCCATCATGGACAAATTAATATTATGCCTGTAGGGCAAGTTTCAGGACTTTGTTGTGACTTGGTTTCCATGTCGATTTTCTACTTACATGGACAATAATTTCTCAAAATGCAGGGAGACCCAAAGGTTAACATAATTTTCCCTTTGGATAATCAATCCTTGCAATGTATAGCCACTTATGTGGTCCCTGAGGCAGTGACTCAGTCCATCACAATGAGCAAACCTGATTTAGAATATGGTATTCTAAATTGCTGACACCTTTTCTTTTTCCTTCTCTTGCCACGACCCAGTGGCTGGATGCTAAAGGTAGAAAAAATTCCAGTTGTAAACTGAGTGCAGTTTTTAATGGGAGGAGACATAAGGTCTGAGAGATGTGATATGGTCAATGGCACATGGACACTTCATGCTTCAGCACCAGCTGGTGCACAAAATGATTCTGTGATAAAAAAAAAGAGACTTTCCTCATCCTCTGTTAGAATTCTTCCATTATGAGCTCTTAGATTATCTTGGAGACATGGGCTGGTTTATACTAGAGGTTGGGAATACTGGAAATAAATCTTTTTATCTCTTAGAATGGGTACTTTGTGGGATTTATGAGTCTTGTTTTCCTGTTATACTGTTACTATTAACTCAATCATAAGACAGCTCTGTGTAAGGTTATTGTTTCCAGTGATGACTTCTGTAGTTGTCTGGATCCCTTTGAGAACTGGCATCTGCTTTGATGCCCTCTGTGTGGCTTTGCATAACTGGCATGTACTTTTAAACCTTCAAACAAATTATTATTTTAAAAGCAGGGGAGACAATTTTTCAAATCACCATTTTTCAAATATTTTCTGAAAAAAAAATCGACATTGGTGTTCAGCACTGTTAATCTCTGCAAAATGTAATAGCTTCTCTGCAGCCACCCTATTTAATGGAGCTCCAGAAATCCTAGGTAAAGCAGTCAGATTAGGCAGTCTCACACTATTGCAGATGTGACATTCCAAACAGTATCCAGATCAGGTAGTACAAGGCTCTCCATGCACAAAATTTGAAGATATTTGTGGATATTACAATCTGATTTTCCAACATGATTTCTCTGGAGAGTTCTATTGCTCTCAAATTTTCTTGCAATAAGACTTTTATACATATTGGCAACTCTTCTGGTGTTACCTGATTTTGCATTCTTCAGATCAAATGATGGCCTATGGAGCTATGGAGCTCCTAGAACAAATCACCTGGTCAAGAACCTTCTCTTGTGATTATGTTTCTGTGGAACCTCCTTGAAATCAATTTTGGATTGCACTTATTGCTTTGATGAGATCAAAATGACATTTCTGACTGCTGCTTTTCTGAGTGTCCTGTGGACTTTATCCATCATGCAACACAGCTCAAAACTGAGGAGCAGCCAAGAATGGCTGAGAGTAGGATGACATTGCCAGAACAATCTATATGGCTTCCAGCTCTATTCTTAAGAAAGTCATAGGAATCCCCAAGGAAAAGCTAGCCAAAGAAGCTTCTGTGAGTAGCTCAGGTGATGACAGACAGACTTCAAATGTGGGTTTGCTAAGATATTTCTCCATGTTGACCAATGCATGAGCAGTGAATCTGTTACTGAAGGGAGTCTGTCCATCTGTGTGCATATGTAGATCATCAGAGATGAGTTTGAGAAGGTGGTTGTTTGTGTAACTTGAGAAAGGAGGTGATCTGACAAATGCTATCTCCCTGCCTCTTAGAAATGGTCCATCCAAATGACCAGGCACCTTCACTTTATAGATATTTTCCCAACAGAATTCTGCATTGCTGCACAGTGTTTGGAAGAGAAGTCAAGAAAACAGACAATTTTATATATCAGAGACGACAAAAAGTATGTATGAACCGTAACTACTGTGTTCAGTTCTGGACCACTCACTTCAAGAAAAATTGAGATGCAGGAGTGAGTCCAGAGAAGAGCAATGAACATGGTGAAGAGTCTGGAGGAGTGACTGAGGGAGCTGGGGTTGTTTAGCCTGCAGAAAAGTAGTCTCAGGGGTGACTATATTGTTCTATACAATTAAATGAAAGGAGGTTGTAGCAAGGTGGGTGTCAATCTCTTCTCCCAGGCAACTAGTGATAGGAAAAGAGAACATAGCCTCAGGCTGCATCAGGGGAGGTTCAGGCTGGACATCAGGAGGATTTTCTTCACAGAAAGGTTTGTTAAGCATTGGAAAGGACTGCGCAGGGAGGTGGTGGAATCCCCATCCCTGAAGGTGCTCAAGAAACAACTGGACATGTCACTTAGTGCCATAGTCTAGTTGACAAAGCGGTGACCAGTCAGAGGTTGGACTTGATGAACTCAGAGGTCTTTTCAAATCTAAATGATTCTGTGAAATACAATGCCATAACAATGTTACTTATTTTAAAAGGTGAAAATCTTGAGGGACAAAAAAAAGGAAAACTGAACAAGCTATGTTTTCCAGCTCCTCATCAGCAATCAAAGAAGTTTAAATAAAATATAGCTTCATAATTAAAAGAAAGATAAAAGCAATGCTGGACAATGTTATCATCTCCAATTATAGGATATTCAAATCAGTGCCAGTAAGCCAAGAAGAAACAACTTTGCCTACATTTGCTGAAGGGAAATTATGTCTTTGTCAGCTGCTGCACTTTTCAGGGGTATTTTCCAACTGTATGGGGCTGGCAGCTCTGCAGATTTGCATGGCTGGTAATTGTGTCTACCTCTTGAGATGGCTTTATTGAGGCAGCTGCTTCATGGGAATCAATATGAATCAAGGTAAATGCTTTGTCTACTATTCACTCTCTCTGGACATACATGGTGGGGATACTTACTGGGTGTGTTTGGGCTGGTTTGTATTTCTCCATGATGAGTATCTCTGTTGTGGCCTTCCTTTTAGGTTCTTGTATTTCATAGCACACTTAATAAATATCTTTCATGGGTCATTTGTGTCAACATAAAATGAGGGGTAAGCAGAAGCAATATCTTGCTTCAGAACAAATTTGTCTCAGGTCCTTGACAGCTTATTTTCCTCTTTAGCCGTGACTTAAGGAGGAGCTATTAATGTTACTAACAATCATAAGTTGTAGTAGTTCCTGCTATGCTTCTTCAGCACCTTGTTTTACTCAGATGCATAGCATAAGAAGTTTACAAAATCATGGGATAAGTATTACAAAACTATTGCCAGAGGAAAAAAGCACTGCAAGTAAGTATAGTTTTGAGAGATGTTCTGGGGATCTGAGAACAGAAGTCCCACCTAAAAGCCTTTGCTCTCAGCAAAGTGAAGTGGGGCTGCTGTGTCAAAAAGATAGAAAAAGACTGAACACTGGATGTTCTAAATTTTAGTTTCTTTGCAAGGTCACTCACAGATGTAATTATGACATGATTTCTGTAGTAGTCTAGAGTATATTTGTATAAGATTTGGAAGGTCACTTCCAGACAGCAACATCAAAACTTTTAAGTGTTGGACTACCCCTTCCCTCCTGTCTCACTGCGGATCACATTCAGTGGAATGAGAGCAGCAGGACCAGGTCTGAGTTAAGTTTTGCTGCCAAATTTCAAAGCTTTCAAGACCTCTTTATTTCATAATTGCAACATTGTAATAGCACTGCTTTAAATTAGCTGATATGAATTTACTAAGTTAATCTTAGTACAATGCAGGGTCTTAACAGTCTGGGAATATTGTGTAGCTTTGATCTCCATAAACCCTTATTAGCTCAGGTACTGATACAATTATCTGCAGGGTCACTCTACATACTTACAGGCTAGCAGTCCAGTCAACAGATCAAATTACCTCATTTATCATTATGTGATCTGTTTCTAATTAGTTCACTCCAGTTAATGGTTTCTTAAAACTGTCTTTTTTGGAGTTATTTTTTTCAAAAACGTATAAACCACTTGAAATAACTTCTTGACAGTGGCTAAATATATTATTTATTTTATAGCTTTTTTCCAGTTGTATGAGTTATATAGAATTCATTTATTTCATAAAATATATTGCTTGTTTGCTCTCATAGATGGAAGGCACAGAACTGTATTGTGATCATGGTAGGATCTGATAAAAACATTTTTAACACATCCATTACATTGTCCTTGCTCATGGAGTCTGACATTTACTGTTATGAAATAAGTCTAAAGACAGCCAGTTTTATCTGCTTCCAGAAAAGCATAATCATGAGCCTTACTGAATGACTGGTACTCTGTGAACAAATGTCAAATTAGATTTAAAAGTGCTGGTTGTACTACTAGTGTGGATTGGAACAAAGAGGAAATGTCAGTGGTTTTGCATGCCAGTCATAAATTGCTGGTCTTAATTAAAGTGTAATAAAAATTTAAATTTGATCAAAGCATGTAGCACCTATTGTAAGCCTACTGCTTCATCAGGGAGATTTATACCCTTTGCTTTCTTCTCAGTACTCCCGTAATTGCATCTGGTCATTACTAGATTTGCTATTACAAATACACTTCTTCTGATGGTCTGTGGGCCAGGATTTAGTGTTATTAGGCTTGACCTGGTTTGATTCTCTGTCAAAGAAAGTCCTTCAGCCACAAGCCTTTCATAAACCACTGTGACCAGTGTGCCAGGAGGAATGAAGTGGAATTTAACAAGCTGGGTATACTGGTGTGGAGAGCCTGTAAAGAGCATGAAACTACCAGACTTAGAAGAAACTGTTTAGTTAAACTGGTAAAGAATGGCTGTCTCAGAAACTCAAAATTTGAGCTTTCATCAAAGACTGAAGTGTTAATAAGTTGTCATATTACTTTCTGCAAAGTAAGCATTCACTTCTGAGGAAGAGTAAACATGGACACGAGCCAGGGCTGAAAATCCTGCTGTACTGTCACTCAAATTAAATGAAGCCCAAGTTCCAGGTATCATCAGCTCAGCACCACCTCATCACTTCCAGGTGACACATTAGGTTGTTTTCTGGAAATTTTTCTTTTTCAGTAAGATTTAAAAGGGAAGGTAATCTCTGAAACAAAGTTGTAGTTAGACCAACACCTGCATATGGAATGTGCCAAGGAAAGATCTGCAGACACAATCTGTACCTTCAGATTTTCTCTGTAAAATTCTCATGTCCCATCTTAAATGACAAGACATATGTGTGGCGAATGCTTATCATGCAACTTCCCATAACTTTTATGGAAAGAAGCCAAAGACAGAGTAAGAATAGGCCAGCAATGGATGACAGAAATAATTTGGAGAATAAGAAAAAGGTTAAAAAAATATAACTAAGGAGAAAGAAGAGGAAAAACAGTGTTTTGTCTCATCCAAATGTCAGTGACTCAGGCACTGAGACAGGCTCCTGCCCTTGGATATCCAAGCTTCACCACGAATGAGATTTCCTGGTCTCACAGGTTTCCTGTTAGATCATCACAAGGTAGAAAATGAAAAAAACCCAACAGAACCAACCAACAAACAAAACCACCCCAAACAACGCCCCACACCCTTCTCCCCTACATTCTCCAAATTTGGAAAACAACAATTGTCTATGAATGCCCCCCTCTCTCTCTCTCCAGCTACATCTATACTGTTAACAGAAATGAGGACTAAGAAATGCAAACTTCTGTGGTAAGAGCAGTGTTCACATCCTGTTGTTGCCTGGTTGGCAGTCCAAGCTGGCTTTCGTATCTTATGCTTTTTTTCCATTGTAAGGAGGAGTTCCTATTAAAGTAATTATTACTCCAAAGCTCAGGAAAATCTCTCCATGTTTTTGACACCCTCCTTGCACAGCTTCTTTGTTTCCATGGAGAAATTTTGTGCAAAGCTGTTTTTTGTTAGCAGTTGGCACCTCTAATTATAGCTAAGTGGATACTCCCAAAACTGAAATAAAGGTTGCTTTAGCGACCTTTTCATGTTACATCCAGTCTTGAAGTTCTGGATGCACCTGGTAATACCTGCTATGTGTTGGTGTCATGCTATTTTAGATTATGACTCATGAGTTAGAGTGAAAGTAGATGAAATTATAACACATTCCTTTATATTCAAAATGGGCTTACTAGCTGACCTCTTTACTTTTTTCTTTTTTTCATTGAAGTTCATTGGCAAAGTGGGAAAAATCTGTGTTCTTTTAGAAAAGCCAGGAAATAACCACAGTTGGATGTCTGTCACAACAGGTAAGGTCACTGAAGGTAGATGAATTTTATCCCTGTTAGTAATGGATACGGTTTTTTCAACAGAGTGAAAGGATATTATTATAATGTTGTAACGATGATAAATATGAGGCAATGATCTCTGTCATAACAGAGTGACTTCTGGTCTTTTCTTCTTCATGAAATTTTGCTACTGTTGTTTCCTTGCTGTTTGCTTGCAGCCCAGTGTGGGTATGTCAAGGGCTCTCAAGAAGTTTGTTCAACTGTTTAAACTGTTAGATGCTTCATGATTCTCTGGTTCCAGTGAGAATCATAAGTCTCTTATAGTCAGTACTACAGAGTACTGTAAAACAAATATTATGTCATATTGGCATAAACCATACCTTTTGAGCCCTGCCAATATTGTGGTTTGGTCTGACCCATTGCTTCATGAGTGAGGCCCATGCCGATGTTCTCATCCACACCTCCATGCTGAAGTCTCAAGATTATCCTAAACTTCCATTATAACATTTTTAATAATAAATAGGTATATTTTTAGCTTTTACCTCCTCTAAGGTGGCAGATACCTGCAAATCACAAAAACAATGGCAATGTTAATGGGCAAATATCAAAGATACAACCTGATACATCAGAAGCAAATGCCATGATGTTCACAGAGCTTAAGTGCCAGAGTTTGCATAAGAAAATGCATAAATTTCATAGGGTGAATAATAAATTCCTCACAGTGTATCCAAGACCATCATGCTGAAGACTTACAGCAATGGGTAATATTTTTATTTTACATTTTTTATCCTTCTTTGGTGTGGAAGAAGCTCTAGTATCATGAGGACAGACAAGAAAATAAATCTCTTTCAGTAAGTAACTGGAATTGTTTAATTTGTCACCTTAAGGAAGTGGGAAGGAAATGACATAATATCTCAAAAATATTTGAATTTCATATATGTCTTAAATGAGTACTAAGAAATAGAAAATTCACAGCCTGGAACTAGAACCATCTTTATTTTTCACAGTGTTTGGATTTTCCTTGAAGTATGTGGAATTCCTATTTGCACTCTCTTGGAAGCTGTTTTTGTGGTTTTGAATCTCTACATATGAGACAGTTTTGAATCACTTGCTGTAGCATATGTCTTGCCCAGCTGTTTTCCCTGTACTTATATGATACCATCACCATAAATCTCTAAACGAATCAGAACTAAAAACAAAATTACTTTTGCACTACCCATGGCTGGGGAAGCATTTGGTGTCCACCATTAACTAAAAATGGATAAATTGGAGAAGAGGGTTATGAAGCGTTTAGTCTCAAATCAAGCAAAATGTGTCTCACTGTGCCTGAAATTGGTCCCTCTGATGAGTCCCAACTGAGAGCACCTTCTTCATTACACCTTTCCCAGGAAGCAAAGAATGTGTGTATTTTCTGAAGTGACATGTGTGGGTAGTCCTCATGTGGTGCTGGTGTCTTCAAAGATTAAGCAAAAATTGCACCTAAAATCCTTAGTGTTGTGCAGCTGTATTCCACACTGTCCTGGGAAAGTTGAGTAGTTCTGGAAAAGGAGACTGAAAGCAACTGCCTCTGCATTTTTGTCTGTCTTTTACATTGTTAGTACCCCAGTGAGACATCTCTGCTAATATACTTTACCCTACCCCACAATAGCTTCTAGATCTGAAGTGTAACACAAAGATCAGATCCAGCATTTTTTTTCCCTTTTTTATATACCGTGCTATTTTAAATGAAAAAAAAAAAGAAGGAACTGTTTTGATCAAAGCATTTTTCTCTGACATAGCAAGGCGCGATAATGTATCCTCACAAATACCTCAGCTTTCCAATGCAGAAGGCATTCTCACGTTTATACCATAGAAGGTGCTACTGGGATATTCCAGATTCCCTTCATTCCCAAGAGATCTGCTAACCTTGGAAGAATGAGGGAGGGAGGGAGGGAGGGAGTTTGCTTGTCCCCGGATTTCACAATGCTGTGATGCACTTGGAAAAGATTCAGGAATCAGCACCCAGGCACAGGGCTACAGGCTCCTCTTGCACCTGAGTGTACCACCAGCTGGACTCAGAGGAAGATCGCAGGTTGGCTGAATTAGCATTAAATCACTTCCTAACAACCACAAAGAACTTCCCCGCCCCTCTCCCCTCCTGCCATCCCCTGCACATTTGAATTTATTATTGGTATTTAAGTACATGAAATAACCTTGGTTCATAAACCTAGGAGAGAGACATATCAAAAAGGTGTGTCATCCAGGAAGTATAATGCAGCTTTCTGGAGACCATCTCATCAATGGAATGAAGGGCAGAGACAGAGGGAATACTGCATGCTCTTCCCCTGACTCTAACTTGTGGGAGTTGTCAGACCAAAACATAACTGTTTACCAGAAAATGAAACTCTAGGAAAATAATCTGGTGGAGCTTTTACAATGCCTTACACCATTCATATTTCCCTTTTCCCCCTCCAAGATAAACAAACAGTCAAGCAGAGGAGAAGTGAGTGGTATTCAGGACAAATGGGCTGGCCCAGCTGGGCATCTGGGCCCAGTGGGTGCATGCAAGATCATTATTTTATCTCCTTGGACAGTCTACTGGAGTAAACACTGCCTGAAAAGACAAGTTTTGAGATATATTGATGTACTGAGTAGTGGACTGTGTTGTACTACCTGTACTTGTATTTGTACTCATGGTTAAGAACTGTGTTCCCTGACAAATGGCTGAACCACAGTGAAGACATTCTGCATGTTCCGTGCTGAAAACATTCTCTTCAGAAACTCAGCCTGCAAATACTGAATCATATCAAAGAAAGCTATAGCAAATAATGTAAGTAATTGAAAGATATACAATCAAGATACATGGATGACCAGAATTGCTGCTCTAGGGAGAGAGTTTCAAGAACAAGAGGATGTTGACATCTAGCCAGGAAGCTGATATTTTTTTAGCACTCTTGCTGCTTGACTAACAGACATTCATGATATTGTTATCAATAAGGATTTAAAGAGTATTCTGCTTTGCTTCCCAATGGCTGTGTTATGTAGGCCTTACACAAGCATTCAAACCTTGCTCTGACAGAACCCGATGGTCTTGAAAACAGCCTTAGCAATAACAGACATGTCAGTTAAAACTGCTTGATGAGTGTCTTGAATGAACCTAAGAATGTTGGGAAAGACAGGTACACAGGGAATTGGCTTATGTTGTCCAATAATATTATTAAGACAGAATAATGAGATACAGTATGCTTTGCACAAAGATTTTAATAGTGATACTAGACAAATTCATATTAGCTTTTACATTGGATATGAAGATTTTTCTGGATAAAAATTGTACTTATTTCCTTAATCTTTTCGTCTGTATTTTTATCACTGGAGGTTATTCAGAGGGACTGGTCAAAAAAATTGTATTTTCTTTTCACTGTAGTTAAGATTCAGTTTATGTACTCCTTCTGTGTCCAGCTTAAACAATGAGCCTGACCATATCATGCTGGAGAGCTCATGCAGCTTTGTGGTGCTATAGTGTTTGGACTCAGCTCACTGAAGAGAATATTTCCTTAGCCAATCTTGCATTGCTGTCTTCTCTCACCCTCTAGTTCCACTGCTACTCTTTTTCAAAAATGTAAGCACACTCAGTCTCTGTGTTTCATTTAATAAAGCAGTTAAACTCCCCTCCAACCCCAAAAAAGCTTTAAGCAATATCCAATTTATTTTTAAAAGCTGGTGTTGATTCAAATAATTAATCGATACCAATCATAACTATCTACACTGAATGCCATATTCTGCATTTTCAGATGACTCCCTTGTCTAAATGCACCATATTAAGTCTCTCTGGTGCAAAACCAGCCTCACTGACCCTGTAAGCTGCCACTGTTCATACAGGCACGGTGGTAGGTATTTGTGGTATCACATTGCTCTTCCATTCTTGGTATCCATTTCTTTGTAGATTGGAGAGAGTTCCCGTTCGGTATTTCTTTACCTATAATGTGTAAATTGTTTTCATGCCATATTTGTGTGCATGAAATGCAAATGCAGGCTCACTTGCATTTGCAAATGAGACGGGCTTGACCTGGTTTGATTCTCTGTCAAAGAAAGTCCTTCAGCCACAAGCCTTTCATAAACCACTGTGACCAGTGTGCCAGGAGGCTGGAGGACTGCGGTGAGACATTAAGAATGATAGAAAGGCTGCTAAGAAGTCTTTTCCTTATCACAAGCAGGAAAAAGGCAACCTGAAAAAAATTTTTCTTCCTTTTGGAAGCAGTGTTTGGGACACAAGTGGAACACATTTCACAGGTTCAGAAGCCCAACACTCATCTGTACCTCTCTGTAGCACAAAGTGTCCTTCAGTTACTCAAGAGAATTTTCCTGAGCATTTATACTCGCAAGACTCCCACTCAAATCTTTGTGTGCCGAGCTAGTCTGAACAGTCAGGGCATGAGCAATGTGATTCACTTTCAGATGTGAGAAAACAGTTCTTGGAAAGGATTACTATATACAGCAACTCCAGCAAGAGGCTCTGTAGGAGCCCAAAGTTTCCTTCCCAACTTCTGTGCTAAGGAAGGCAATGTTATGGCAAGACTGGTCTCTTTTCCTCTGCAAGACTAAGTAACAACTGTTAAGCAGAACAAATATGAAGTGCAAAAAACCCCCAGAGTTTCAGTAACTACTCTGAACCAGATTTTAGAGGTTACATTGAATACATCAACATACCTTTGTTTCTTATATTAATGAAATATCACTTCATAACTCTTGTGTAGCATAAAACCTTTTATATGCATGTAACTAACTCACCATGGTAGCCCAGAGCACTAAAGCAAGAGATCTTCAGTGAGGATAAGTCAGCTTAGCTGCACTGTAATATTTCCAATAGACAGCAAATGAGGATCTGACTGTACAGCTGAGGATTGTGTTAATGCTTCAGTGCTGCAGTATTCTGTGCTCTTGCTTTTAGTGGTGACTACCATTAGCATTAATAGTTTTGGCTTTTATAGTAGTTCTTACCTCCCAAATCCAGACAATGTGGTTTCCAGTTTGGATCTAGACCTGAGAAGCCCAAAGGAGGGCCACATGTGGTGACATTCCTCTGGAACTGGACTAATAATGCCTTCCCTAGTATTAGCTGTCTTTGTATTTATTTTGAACATTATTTTCTGGTGGTTTTGAAGTTTTTTTAACTTCTATATTCTTTAACTGGTGCTGAAAAATTGAAAGCATTTAATGTCCAAGGATTTGCTCTTTCTGAACACTGAACAAGCAGAATACTGTGGAAGTGGCAACAGGAACAAAATGAATAAACCAACAAACCCCCCACACAATCAAAACATCAACAGTGAGTCATAAGGCTTACAAATTGCTACCTACTGATTCAAGGTGTCTGAAATGAATTATTTAAACTCAGCATAAACCAAACATGGTGATAGAGGACAAATTTTTAACTTGGCTGTTAATAGTGGTGTTTGACAAAAGCAAATATAAGAAACAGGATTTTACACACCATTGTTATAGCAAAATTCTTATTTAGTATTTGATATTGTATTTTAAAGCATATCTAAGGTATGAGGCAGGTTTTCTTGTAAGACTTCTAAGAAAACATGTATATGAAAGGGTAAAACTGAGGATAGAAAGGGAAGGAGGTTACATATGTGCTCTGCACATTCCGAACATTACAAAAAGATACTCCTTGCATTGAAGTATGGAAGCACTTGGACTAGTGACTGTATACATCTCTGGAAAAAAATCTGAAAATTGAGAGGACATGAAGAGGACTGGTGGTACCTGAGGTTGAAATAATTTGCCTAAAAAATGACTTTGTATGTCTGGTCTGTGCATATGTGCATGTATAAATGTATTTAGCTTTACTCTGTAATTGTCATTCTTGTGTTTGATGATGATACATGTACTGCTGTAAAATGGAAAGTCAAGTTTTGGAAAAACTGGGATGACACTGTATGCCTAAATATAGATGAGGAGTAGCTGTGTAAGTTGTTAGGCTTAACCTGCATGAAATGGAGGTGATGGGAGACAGCTTCCTGTGTTGAGCAGGAAGGTCTGACTTCCTGAGGTACCAAGATTAGAAGGTTGTGTGCAGGAACAGCCTGGAGGACACGGAGTGTTTGGGGAGGAAATGAAGCCGCCCGAAGGCTGACATCTTCGGCAGAGCAACTGGGAAAAATGGGAACTTGCCAACAGACCTGCAAAGTTCTGAAGGGCCCTGAATGTGAAAACAAGAAAACAAAACCTAACAGGAGTGGTAAAGGGGAAATCACTGAATTTACAATTGTTGTGTTAAGAAGATATTCCATGGGGCAAGTACATGAAATGACTGAAAGTCATTTCACTTCAGAGTTGTGAAGAGCTCTCAGATGAGAAATAAGCTTGTTACAAACAACTTTTTAAGATGCCACCCATTAGGGAAAAGCTATGAAAACCATTGCCAGTTGATTCCCTACAGGGTAGATTTCAGTTTGTGAGTGTTACTGAGCATGCCATGTGGCATGCCACATCTCTGTTCCTTGCTTAACTTGTGCCTAGAAGTGGCTGTGATGTGTGGATCTAATTTTTTTCCTGGCTTTGCTATCTGTTCTTCAAATGCAGTTAATTTCAGTGGGAATCCTTCCTTAGCTGATTTGGAAAGATGTCTCAGATCCTCAGTGTCTGTAGATCAGCATCAAAATCTGTGCCAATGGGCCGAGGTCATGAGATGATCCCAAAGCATCCCCCAGGATAACAGCTGATACCTACCCTGCAGATGTAAAGTGAAAAATTAGAAATTGCTCTGTAATTTGTGATCACTTCAAATTATGAAAGAGTAACATTATGCTTCCCTTTCACATCAATGCTCTCCATCTTCAGCTCATTTTTCTTCCTCTTGAACTGAAAACCCTTCCAAAGACAAGACTGGAGTTTACAAGAGACTGCTAGATGCCAGTCCCACAAATATCTTTGCACATGGTTATCTTCATGCACAGGGGTGGTCTTGCTGATGTCAAGTTAAGCATATGCCCAAGTGTTTAGAAGACTCAGCCTTACATCTGACGTCTAAGTAAACAGACAATCATCTTAAATTCTCCAGGAATTTCTGATCAAAAAGGATGTTTTATTAAAACCAAAACAAATCTGTAAATGTGTCTAAATTCAGCTTAAATAAGAGCTTTTAAATTAAAATTATATTAATATCTTTAAACCTTTAATTAGTGAAATCCCTTTGTATACACTGTAGTTTAAAACGTCACCTCTATTTTAATACCTAAATGCTACTTTATAAATTAGTAAAGGTCAAATATATCTCTATTAAACAGAATTTACTTTAATGCTACCCCAGTTAAGCATTACTCAGTTTCATTGTAATTAAACGAATTCTCTCTTGTATTCCTGGATTTGCAGATAAAAATCTACTCCAGCATTGATGAATTCTGCATTATTATGACACTCAAGTAACAATTAGAAAAAGTCTATTATACTTGCACAGCCTCTTCCATCCAGTGATCTCAAGCCACATTGTAAACCTCACACAAGGATTCTTAAGCAAGATGAGCATTATTGGCCATATGAAGGACAACGTATACAGTCAGGGATTGTGTAGTTGGGTTAGGTGCTGCACCATGTGTTCAAGGATCAAGTTCTTCAAATCTAAAGAGCATTGTTAGATTTCAAGCTGCTTTGGCAAGGCAGGAATCCAGGAGGACTGAGTAGTAACAGACCGTGCCACTTACAGACAGACAGAACAGTGGCTATTTTGTGGTCTCAGGTGTCCTCAGTGCACTTTACTCTGAAAATGAGGACCTGGGAAGGGGCACATTCCCAATAGTCTTTGCTTCAAAGTCTGAACAAATGGCAAGGTGACGATGTTTGAAGCTAACAATTTAGCTGATAAATTTAGACATCATGCTCCTTTTTCCTGTTCCTAAATTGTCTGTAAAGTAACTGACTTTTCCAAATCTCTAGATGCTGCAGTAGTTTGGGGGTTTTTTTGGCCTGTGGACTACTGGAAAAATGGCTTCTCTAACTATTCACTTTATGTTGATTACTGCTTGTGCCACATGGTTGGTCAGCTTAATGGTATAGCATTTCTGTTTCTTGATTGTACACTTCAAGCTTTATGAACAGGAATAATCTTTTTGTTCCTTCTTTGTGAGTCATTCATAAACACATAAAATTGCTCAAATGAACATACAGAGGTTAAAAAAAAAGTATTTAAATGGCTTTTGAGAGCTTCATAATGTTGTTAAGCTTGAAAGTATTTATTTGGTACAGTGCCTTTGCATCCCAGGGATACTAAAAAATAAAATCTTTCATCTTCTAGATTGCTGGGATGAATGAGTTTGCAAGTACCAGTAAAGCAAGATTTTATTCAGGAGACTCAGATCTGGTTTTGTGGCTACTATATTTTGCCAGACCTAAACCACCCACTTCCACCAAAGTGACTCAGTTTAAAATGACTTCTGTTTCAGTTTTGCCAAAACTCCCCCAGAACAGCTCAGAAGAGTCTGTAGCTGTGTTAAGAGAACATAGGAAGTTCTTCAAACTACAAATAGATTTTTCTTTTTATCTTACTGTTGAATGTGCTAGCCCCAATCTATATATTCAGAAAAGGTGTCTGATATACCTCAGCAGAAAAGGCAGATCTTACCATCCATCCATGAAGTTTCAGAACACTTTCAGAGATATATTAATTGTAATAGGTAATGATCCATAGATATTTGTATATACATGTGCTGAGGTTACCAACTAGCTTATACAGTAGATGGAATACAGGACCCATGATCTTGGCTTCAAATATCTGCAACTTTCTTCTCTTTTGACTGGAAAGCCACCTTCATTCAGTCAAATAAATATGTAATCACATTAGCCTGTTTGACGTGCCAAGCAAGGGCCCCTCTGGGTATGGTATCAGAGTGTCTAACAGGCAGCATCAGCATATGCACAGTGCCCTAACAGAGTCCAGACAAGTCTAGAGATGAATAAGGTAGGTCAAGTATCCTGTCCATCTGCCTTGCAGCTTAAGTCTTTACTATAAAGACAATGATCTGTGAAAACCATTTTTCACAGTTACAAAACTCAGTGATTTGTGTGTCTTGAAGGACTGAAGAGTGACTTTTAAACCTAAGATTACACATAACTGATGTACCTTGCTTTGTACTACAGCCTTGAAAGAAAATGTGTGAGAGAAATTCACAGTGCATTTTGATATTTTTTTTCAAATTAGCATGTTGATATTTTCCTGGAACTTTAAAATTAATTCTATTTCAAGAGGACCTACATTATCAAAACTGTATTAGCTTCTCTATGCTAAAATTAGATTAAATGTAGCTAGCACAACTTCAGGTGAAAATAAAACCCCTGTGAACAAGATCTAGGAATCCCTAGGACACAAAAGTTGAGTAATTGACTATAGAACGAATGGTGATTTTTATAGCCATATTTTAAAACTCTGAATGCTAAACATGGTGAAATGAGTGTGTGCAAAAAGTTACAGATCCCTTTTCTGGCATTTTTTAAATGCTATCCTGAATGCTGAGGTCCAGTGTGGCTGCATTTTGACAGAAGGCATTCAGGGTAAGAGGGAAGGTGATGCCTGAATAGTGCTACAGCAGCCTTTGCTCACAGCACTGGGGAAAACACATCTGAGTCAATGAAATTCCCCCAGTAAATCATATCAACTCTTCAATGTGTTCTGGGTCAGGCTGGCAGAACTGGTGGGGTGACTCCTGAAAACTCTTTGTCTTTTCCAGAACAGTTGTCTCCAGGCGTAATAGTGTTCAATAATTTAAAATGAAAAAGAAAAGATTCTTTGCACTTTTTACTTAGTTTCCAGTAGTCCCAAAATGGGCCTTTTCTAAAAAATTCCCTTTCTACATTTTCCCTGTAACTCCAACATCTATCTGCACATGCACTTGCACCCTGTAGCCTAGATGATCCAAATTTGCCAGTCTTGTTGTGCCCTCATCTCCTCTGCATGCTGCTTACCTCTGACTTGCTCCAACTCATGTTCAGACCTTGCAATCTAGAGCTCTGTTCCCACATGCCCAGGCAGTGATGTCGACTTTTCTTCATCCTAGCAGGCCATGAGCAAACAGAGATTCTTCCCCGGCCGTGCCTCTGTCTGCCTGAGAGTTCACCTCCAGAGATTCTTCTCCGGCTGTGCCTCTGTCTGCCTGAGAGTTCACCTGCTATCGGTCCCACAAGACGAGGCCATAGTGTGGGGCTCGTTTTCTTGCAAACATGAGGAAGAAAAGAGACAAGTTGTTTGCTCAGCTTGCCAGCATTTTCCCCCAGGGCTCCAGCATAACACTGGTGTTGTTGTGGGGATGTAGTAGCCTTCAAGGTGGTCTTTGCATCACGGACTTTATTTTGGCTTTAGATTGTAAGCACAGCGGGTAGAGACTTACTTGCCCACTTTACCTTCTTTTGAATACCCCCTCATGCATGAATCACCACAGTACTATCAAAGTGTGCTTTTCCAATGCCAGACCTCAGCACTGAGTAACTGCAGCCCTTAGCAGTGACAGCAGTGAGGGCGCAGGTGTCAAGCTGTGTTATGAACAGGCAGAGCAGCTTCTCCTCAGATTTTAGCATAAGGTTACAGTTTAGAGTGTTTGAAGGAAAACTTGTTGTTAAAGAAAACCTCAGATCCTTTTCCTCTTTCTCGTAGTGCCTCTGCTGTACTGTTTATCTGTGCAGAAAACCATGATGCAAACAGCGTTGCTGCTTAGTTATGCCAGCATTTCACCAGGCAGCAAGTCAAACTCACCCACTACCTGTACTTCAGGAGCTTCTGGATCTGGTAGTTACTAATGCTGAAAACCACAGTTTGTCTTTTTATACATTTGCTTCACCCATGTTAGTGGTACTTGAAAAATGATGCCTAGTCTGACAAGTGGTGACAGCAGCTGAGCGGGGCATATGGGGCTGGGGCCATGGGGGCTGAGCAGTGCTGGCCGGACGCCTGCATGACCACCATCTGCCCACTGAACAGGAGAGTGATGGGACCAGTTGCCACAGGGGAACCTGCTGCCAGAAGCACTTTATTTCTCCTCTGAAAAAGTGACGCGCCTTCCCACAACTGGCAATGGGCCTTGCCACAGCTGCTTGCTGGCAGCCCATGGTCCTGTGGGGATGCCATGTGCCAGCCCCAGGCACCATGCCTGGTCTGTGTTGGGGAGAGGGTCTCTTTTCCAGGCAGTGCTTG
>NW_008669122.1:54102-67245 GCF_000695815.1 Acanthisitta chloris
GGCACATGCAGGTTGGCAGAGTAAACCCTGAGAGGAGATGCTCTGCGTCTGACTGTGTGGGGATGCCTGCCTGCTGAGGGAAGGGTGGGATACAGTGGGGCAAACCTGGATTTGGGGAGCAGCTCTGTGATGGTGTGCACACACCATTGCAGGGACCTGCAGACTCCTACGGTGAGGTGGACAGGGGCTTGTTCCTTAGGCAGAGGAACTGAGACGCAGAGTAAACCCTGAGAGGAGATGCTCTGCGTCTGACTGTGTGGGGATGCCTGCCTGCTGAGGGAAGGGTGGGATACAGTGGGGCAAACCTGGATTTGGGGAGCAGCTCTGTGATGGTGTGCACACACCATTGCAGGGACCTGCAGACTCCTACGGTGAGGTGGACAGGGGCTTGTTCCTTAGGCAGAGGAACTGAGACACTTCCCTTTCTTTTGATGATTAGATTAGTCCTGTGAAATATAGAGGGAATAAAAATGAGATGAATGGAGTGTGAAAATATGGGAATTTTAACAGCTAAAAATTTCTACTAATTGGAAGTGTTTAAAAGTCCTGTTTAAACAGCTGATATTTTGATGTACTCCTTGGGAACAGGGCACACATATTGCAGATGTCCTCAGCACAGCTGTGTCGCCCCTTATCTCTTGCAGTAAATAATAGAGGCTAAAATGAAAAATCCCTTTTTGGTGTTCTTCAAAACTCTGCAATCCCTGGAGAAATCATTCAGAAACATCGATTAATGAGTGCTGTCAAATGTTGAGCTGCTCTTCCTTGATCTGGTGGCAAATCACTCACTTTGCTGGCAAGTTCAGAAATGGCTCAGTTCAAAACGGCCTCATGGATCTGATGATGCCTCAGCCGAAGGCCACATTCTGCCACTTCTCAGCATTGCTGCTGCAGCTGCACCACGGGTAAAATGTTTGCTAAAGATCTCTCCTGAGTATTTGCAGGGTAATCAGATGAGTAAAACTTCCACTGCCACTAGTAAATCTTTTTATGATCCTGCTTAGGGATCATAAGATCATTTTCTAGGTGTTTTAGATCAAATAGTGAATGCTAGAGGGCTGTGAAAAGTCCCAATGTAAGAAGTTTTCATGTTGGCAGGTCCTTCATGCACTGCCATCTTTTTTCATGACTGGACTAAATTCCTCCCTCTTATGACAAGCCAAAAGAATTTCTTACCCAGAGTGACATATGTCAGATGTAAGAATGGGCAAGGCAGCTGGGAACGGGCTCATTTCTGCAACTTTTCATAAAGGAAGCAAGGGGTGGCAATCAAAGTTGCACTTTTTTCTTTTATATTAAATCAAAATTCATGATCAAAATAATTTAAAGAACACAAATGCTGTTTAAAGAGTTCATGAGATAGGAACTCTGAAATGCCCTCTCTCTCATGTCAGAGCAGAGGCCTCAGGACCTCCAGGAAGGTCCTGAGGCCTTGAAGAAGCCTTCAAATGTGACCAGATCCTGTTCCTGGGCACTCTACTTTTATGCAGTACCCTGGATATAGGGTGTTCTTATGCATCATACCATCATATGAAAGTCAGACTGTGTTCTCACAGGGTGAGTAGCAATAATAAAATAGTAGAGAGGTGCTTATTCCACTAAGTGACTTACTTGGGCAAGCCAGAAAGAACTGCTGGAAGGAATTTGAGGACCATATCGGAATCAATAACATTCATACCCCGACAGTAAAATTCATTATTGCCTACTCCATGGTCAGAAGAAATGTAATCTTTCTGTCCCTATACTCCTATGGGAGAAAAAGGGTGCACATGATTTAGAATAAGCATAAAGAAAAGCACAAGTATGTGGATATGAATGCAGAAAGTCTAACATGCAAAAATTAATTTCAGCTTGCATATGGGGGAAAAAAAAGCAGCAAGAAATGTTTCTAGAAATAGTCCAGAGGACAAAGAACAGTACAGATCCTATGTAACAGGAAAGGAGAGCAAGACAGGCATGGTGTAAAGGTGTCTAAAATAGTTAATGTTTGTTCTGTCCAACTTTATTGAGGAGACAGGATCTCAGGTAAAGTAAAGGCAGACAACATGTTAAAGAGAAGGTAAATATATTCAGTCTGTCAAGGCCTGATAAATAGTGCTGTATAATTTCTGAATCACTGGTGAATCTTTGCAGTAGCATGAAAAGATGAAAGCGTGGCTCTTCTGAAGAAATCAGAAAACTATACTCAATACCTTATAGCAGCTTCTGTAAAGGTTCTGAATTTATTTATTAAATAAACAATAAATATATTGCAGAAGGATCCTGGAGAGTTAAAGTAGCCAACATAAGCATGCCAAGAATATGTTGTGTCAAATCAATCAATCCTTCTCTGAGAGTATTTAATGTAGAGAATAAGAGAAAAGCAGTATATAGGATGTCTCTCTAATTTAGACAGGCTTATCCTACACAGGTCTCCTGAAAAGTTGAGGAAATAATCTTAGAATTGTCAACTTAAACTGATTGAGCAGCTGTTTGAAATGCTGCTTTCAAAAACTTCAGAGCCTTTCAAAGGCAATAGCAGTTTGCCGGTTAGGTGTGGCTGCAAGTTTAGTCTTAGAGGAGTGGCGAGGTGGAGAACATTTTTGCTGACATCCAGGCTTGCAGTATTAAAAAGAACCTGATGCATGTGCTCAAGACATTGCAAGCAGTTTGAAGGACATGATCAGAATTTAAATGACCTTAATAAATTAGGTGGATGACCCAAAATCAGTAAGATGATCAAAGCAGTTAAGACAGGAATGTTACACTTACTATACAGAAGAGGAAATGTAAAAAGGCCATGAAGCAGCAATACAGCAGAAAAGGAGAATGAATGTCATGTGAAGTGAGTCAGCAATGTGAAGGTGATGCAGAAACAGCAAATCTTATTCTGAGAAGCATTATCAGGCTGCTGTGAGGAAGACGTAAGAGGCAAGCTACTCTGTTTAGTGAGGCTTTGGTGGATACTTGGGACCTGTAATAGCAGACAAGGCAAAGTACACTGGAGCAATGACATTTTGGGAACGACTTAAGCAAATTGAAGAGAATCTGGAGGAGTTTAACAAGAATAAGAAGGTATGACCTCTAAGGCTGAGGAAGATTTGGCATCAGTCTTCTAATATGGGTTCTATATTCCTCTTTGTGGCCATTTGGTGAATTTGATTAACTCTGCTTGGTTTTAAATAGTGCATATTCATATTTCCCTTTTTCAGGCACCAAATTTCACTGAATGTAAGGGAAAAAACATGTGACATTAGTTATTAGGATTAGGGACATTCAGAAGTCATTAAGTTTGTTTTTTGTACTGTTTGTTTGATTGGTTTTTTACTTTGCCTGAACATCCATTGAGGAAGAAGCTATGCCCAAGCTGCAGAGTGAAAGTAGACCTTTGTCCACATCACAGCATTTTACATTCATAAATTCACTGCCTTGCTGTCTGGCAGTGATGTCAACTGGTGTTTAGTAAACCAGGATGAAGCTATGACACAGTGTCTATAATTTAGTCACAAAGAAATGCAAAACATTAATGATTTGGAGTTTCTAATAAAATCTCAGAATCACTGATGGTGCTTAAGTTCATTTCAGACATTTTCAATCTGCAAAATTTGGTTGGGTTTAACTTTTCTTTATAATGAGAACTGCTATAATTCAAGAGCACCTAATTTGGTCTCTGATCTCTGTAGAAAGTTTTACCATATTTTGAATTGATTTATTAAAGCCTTTCCCTGGAAGTGCACACACGCAGAAACTCTGTTGTTGAAACAATGTTGAAAACAGTAAATAAATTCAGAGAATCTTTCAAAAAATCAGTAGCTGCATGTCATAGGATTTAACATAATGTCCTAGCTAATATGCAAGTCAGAAATTGCCTTCTAGAAACACAAATGTCCAATAAAACTGTCACTGGACACTTCAAGCAGTGTCACTTCTCTTGGCCTTGCTAAAAGAATGTTGTGGCTAGATTTCTTATTGGACAACATATTTTCATTTCTCATGTCTTATTCAGACTCTCAAAAAAAAATAGAGCTATAAAAATTGCTTAAAAGAATTGCAAGTCTTTCTGGCCTTATTTATTCTCCATTGTCAGCATGAAGATGGACATTAGTCATTCTGAGTGTGTATAAAATTATTTTACCTGTTCATAACTGCTCTGAGAAAAGAAGAGCAAAACTGAAAGTCTGAACAGAAGTGTTGCTTCCAGAGTGAATAAATGTTGTGCTTTTCCTAGGTCAGGATCTCTTCTGGACATGTCTGACAGAGAAAAGCTGCTTTCAGGGGTAAATGTGTCTGCTACATGATGTGGCAATTTAAGATCAGTACACAATCTGCTATGAGAATAAGATACTAAGGCTGAAGTGCTCTTATGTAAGAAAAAAGAAGTCCAAAGGACACTGTATTTTTCTCTGTTCTGTGTCATGAAATCTAGAGAGTAGATTTTGGGAGAATAAGTATGGGAGTTTTCAGTGCAATAACGACTCTTTTTATATTTCCTGAAAACTTTCCCTAGTAACAGCTGACATTAATGTTGAATAACATTGATTCAGATAGGCATCTCTATTGAAGTCCACAGAAGTGCTTTTGACTGGGGAGGTGGGAGTTGAAAAAATCAGGCCATCAAGAAGAGTGAAGTTAACCTTAGCTGCTTGTAAAAACCAAATGCAAAAATTTCCTTTCTGACTCCTAGACATAAAGAATTGTGTTTATATGCATATACATATGTACCCGCCATGTATCCTCCATGTATGTACATATGTATCTATATTTATATATATACACATATATATATATAAAAAGTCTGGTTTAGTTTTTATATGCAGTAATAATTGCAGATGCTGAAACCAATATTTACCCTGATGTCCAGCTCTCTGAATTGTTGTCTGTTATTTATATTGTGTGGCTAGAAAAAATTGCTTCCAAATACATATCACAGAATGGATGAAGCATCTATAGAGGTTATCTGATCCCCCTATTCAAACAGAGCCATTGAATGATTTTTGAACACCTCCAAGGAAGGAGACTCCACAAGACATGCATGAAGATATAGCAGCAGATCTAACAGCATGCTAGGATCTTAACTTCTGTGCATGTCTTAGAAGCCACCTAAGCTACACATATACAAAACACCCAGAGAAAAGCATAGAGCATTTAGTTTTCCCTGAGTTTTTCTTCATCATATTTTTCTGGAGTTTCCTCTCTTTGCACTCAATTTTGTTGTCCAGTAATTTCTGTCTATTCCTGCTTCAGTTATATATGATATATATATGATTTTCTTCCCTCATGATCTTCAGCTGAAAAGCTCTAAACCCTTTGCCTTTTCCTGGAAACTCATTGCCTTTCACTCACTCATGAGGAATAGTGAATACACTTAACTAAGACCAATATTTATTTTTATATTCAGCTTTTCAACTCTCAATTGCCTTAACTGGCATCCTGGCTGTTATAATAGATCGACTAACTTAGGTAGTGTTCACTTTACTAGATCTTCAAAGCCTAGTACATTAACAGATTTTTCTATTATAAAAATTGTATTTCTCTTCCTGGATGAGTAGCTAGAAGGAAGGAAGGCAAGGAGGAAAACTGAAGGGAGGAATGAAGGGGAAAAGAGGAGGTAGAAGGGGTTCAAGCTTTTTCACTGCACAGGTTCACCACTACAGTTTCTGGGTCCTCTTCTGAGCAGCAGGTGGAGAATGAAAGAATGGAGGGAAATAAAAGGTGATAATATAGTCAACTGCCATGTTACCACAATCCAGAAATGCTCAGAGGCATACAGGAAATGGGTTACACCCAGATCATATACAAGGTAGGGAATATTTCCAGAAGGAAACTCTGGTTTGCAAGCTAATGGAAATGAAGCATTTTCAAACCTCCTGCACTGAGGTAAACTACTGTATCTCAGCTGAAAATGGTGAGGATATGGCTCACATTCCCTATTATTCTTTAGGATTTATAGTATATGCTAACAAAATATATGATCTGCTATAGTACATAGGCATGTCAAGCTTTGGACAAGTGGGATGATAAAAAGAAGTTGATTCATTCTTGCATTTGTATCTGAGATCAATGTGGAACAGTTACCCAGTCTCAGAAATGTCATTTATGTCTCAAAACCATCTAGATATATATTTTACTTGCATTTGTTTTGTGGCTACTACGGTAAATATAGTAGCCTGAATAATTTCAAAACAGAAATTCTATATGCCTGCAAAATGATAAACAAGAGTTCTGTGAGCAGAGAGCCAAGACAACCTGATTTCCTAGGTTTTTCTATCAGAGAGACAGTAACCATCCTACTGGATGTGCAAAGGCTGCTGTGTTTATGGGCTGAGCTATGCAGTGTCACACCTACTCCCATGTTTGGTGACAAGCAGCGTGGACCAGACAGTTGCTCTACAGGTTTCCCCAAAAAGGGAGCCAGAGTGTGAGAGTTGGGTGAGAGGTTCACTCCAGCAAGTCTCACAACTGGATGGGCAAGCATCAGTACCCCAGCTTGCACAGGTATGGTCCAGCAAGAGGATCTGGGTGTATATGTAGTAACTTGTTGAAAGACCTCGATGTTAAACAAGGTATGTGTTTTTACTACTGCCTTTCCTCCTGTAAAGGCATTAAGAAGGTCTCTTTCCTCTGCCTGGAACCTCTATCTGTGTGGAGCTCATAAGGTTTTAATAGTTATGAATTATCTCTCAAATATCTCTCAAATTTGACTGAAAGTGGACACCTGTGTAAAATTACTTTAAGCATCCATCTCAGAGGGGTAGAATAACAAGTTTTCCAAGTGGGGACTGTGTTTAAAGACTTCTGTTCAAAGCTCAGATCTTAAACTTCTTTGAATTGAATATGTAACTGATCCACTCAGAAATGGTTATATGCTTAAAATACAAATGCAAGGAAAAAAATTCCTTGTTCTAGTCTCCAAGCTTTGCATTGCATGTATGTCAGTACTGCATTGGAAAAATGGAGAATGAATTTCAAACTTCCTATAGTCCTGGATGCATTTGTATCTCCTGCGGAAGCAAGTGGAGAGAAATTAAGAGTTAGTTTTAGACTGTGCTAGTATCAGACTAGCACATTCTAGGCTATACAACCTTCGCTGTGGAAGTGCAGAGATGGCTTGAGAAAGGGCAGTCTGTTGTGCACCTCCTTTAAAAACAATTGTGCCTGAGAAGTGTCTTGAATGTGGCAAACTACTCCATCTGAAGTGGGCCACTGAAACAGCTGTGTGACAAGATGGGGTTCTGGATTTCTTTGTCAGATACTGGTGAAGATGTTTGTCTAGCTCATGTCACAAGAATAGAGGTTGTGTACTGGAGTGGTATGATGTTTAAAGTGCAAAGCAGTTCAACACCCAGGTGCTGTGAATTTACCAGAGTTTATTATCCACATTCCATTAAATGACATCTGTGTAGTAGCTGTGCCTGGTGTTTGGAGTTTAAGTGAACATACAGCTGCATTAACCTCTTTAAAAAGAAATTAATAATAACGATGATATTCTGCCCTGACATTATACTGCTAGGGTAAAAGCAAAAGTGCAACAAAAATTGTTTTGTAAAAAACCTGATAATATTTTATAACTGTAGTGGAAATTCCTATGAAAAGTGTAAAAATAGTGCTGAAAAATGATGGGAAGCAAAAGTGAAGATGATAGAAGATACTTCCATGACACAAAATGAGACTTCTGAGGACAGGAATAGGAATACAATGGAAATTAACAACCTGGGAAAAAAAACAAGCTGCACTACTTTTGGTTAAGGAATTCCTATCATCCCAGGATATAAAAAACGTGGCTTAAGAGGGTCTCTCTGACAGTCTCCACACAAGAACTATTTTCATTGGGAACTTTCTTTTTGGCAACAGCAGTCCCTTGAAAATACAAGGATTTGTCTTGGGAGCCACAGGCTCCTCTGCCTGACAGATTGACAGCTCCAAAGAGGAGGATGGGATCGTGTTTATAATGGGACAAAGTGGAATGCAGCTCTATCCAAAAAATGCTATGGATTTACATACATTTAATATCCACATTCCATTAAGTGACATCTAAAACCCAGGGAGAGACTTTTTTCAAAAAGAAAAGAGACACTGGATGATTCAGAGACTTAGTAATGGAATACAGAGCCATTCACCTCTAGGTCAACTGTCTGAGTTCAGCTCGAGTTATTATTGACCAAACATTTATACTAACTTCAGGCTGTGTGGAATATCAATGGCTTTCTGGCTCTGCTAGATATATTATTTGTCCATGTCTGAGGTGTCCATATGGCAAAAATCACCTCAGACTTTCTTTATAGTCAGGGAAAACCAGGTACTTTTAAGGCATAAATCATCTGGAAGATGTCTTCTTTAGGATGAGATTAATTGCACCCTAGAAGTATCTATTTCTCTCCGTTGACTACAAAAGGAGCACAGGGTGACTTGCTCCTATGTAGATGTTTATACTGCAGGAGTCTAAATTTGGATAAGATGAATACCATACAAAGTGATTTCTCTACAGTTACCCCGAGGGCTGCGGTAGGTCTGCAACTGAGTGTGGGTATCACAGATTCACCTGAAGAGAAATGCTAGCTCATATCTGCCTTTGGTCACCCGAATCTCACTGTTACTGTGCCTCTATTTCCTCTGGGAAATAACCAGCAACCTTTCTAACTCTATGGGACAGTTGGACAAACCTAGGGGAAGGCACACCTTGCTATTAACAGTGCCCTTTTTCTTAATACCGGTCAGCAAAATTTCTTAGTGATAGTGTGGGTGGTCTACAGAAAAGCTGTGGGCTGGGACATGTGTCTTTTCCTTTGCTTAAGAAATTGTGTTCAGTCAGGGTCTCTCTTCTGCTCTACCAAACTTTCCTGCCTGGTAAATGTCAAAATACATTAAGTTGGCACTTCCAGTTTTAATCTGTGAATGGGTAAATTACTTCCTCTTGCATCTTTTTTACAAGCCTTTGTTGAGTGCCTGAACTAAGAGCAGATTGTGCAACCCTCTGCCAAGAGATTTAATAATATTAGTACTAAATAATAACATTAGCTTCATTCTCAAGGAAGTGTTTGCAATGGCAGGTTAAGACAGTATGCAGAACATGACATGTGTGAATTAGTCATCTTTTTCTTCTCCTGAAACATTAACTCCACTGTAAGTGATAATGAAAGCAGAGGAAGGTCTTCTGCAGGTGGTGTGTAGATTTATTTGTTTGAGAATCTTTGATGGTATATTGACAGCTATATGATCCATATTAGGTTGTGAGATGTTAAACACAGCCTATTTCTGAAAGTCCTGGTTATTGTCTGGCAGATGCTTTCTTCAGTAATACCAGTGATGTCTTGCCTTTTATATAGCAAAGTGTATGTCCTCTTGTCTTCACATCAGCTGGTATGTGCAGATGACTGGACAAACTCTGCTTTTGGCATGTGCTCTATCACAAAGCATCTTTGATTAAGATGGTTACAAAAGGCCGCCCAGGTGTTACTATGTGTTGGATGGAAAATAACTTCTAGGTGTAACTAAGACACCCCTCCAGTCTTGAGCTATTTTGGCCCTCCCATGAATCATTTAAGCCCTTTGCAGTGTATTGGAACATATGCAGCTTCTCAAGTAACTTTGACAATTATGGTAGATCTTTGAATTTCAGAAGAGAGCTCACGTTTATGTTAACAGTGTTGCTTGCTAACTATAAGATCTTTCTGTTCTGTCACATCGATCTTTCATCTCTGCCTAAAAGCCTATAAGAATGAGTTGAAATGATGGAAGCAAGCACCCCTTCACCCAGTTACATTGATATTTTTTACTAATTTATAGACACCTGTCCCTTCCTCCATCTCAAGAAAATCAGATAGTACTTCTATTCTTACACTCAGACAAAACAACACTGTTAAAGCAGCAGAGACCATACCTAGCAGCCTTTGTTCTAACCAAAACCTTTGGGCACTGTGCTTGTGTCATAATAAGTTAACATTAGTCATAAAATAAGGCCAGAGAAATGAAGCCAGGGGAAGACAGAATCATAGAATCATAGAATTTTAGGGGTTGGAATGGACCTTACCAATCATCTAGTCCCAGCCTGCCCTGCTATGGGCAGGGACACCTCCCCAACACCACCAGGGTTGGGGCATCCACTACTTCCCTGGGCAACCTGTGCCAGTGTCTCACAACCCTCACAGTAAAAAACCTTTTCCTAATATTGAACCTAAACTTCCCCTCCTTCAATCTGAACCCATTACCCCTCATCCTATCATTGTGGCTCCTAAAAAAGTGTCTCTCTCCAGCTCCCTTGAAGATCCCCTTCAGATGCATATGAAAATAGTGAATTTGGCTTTACCCATGGGTAAAAGTTTTGCTCTTCTGGCTGCTTTGCTTGAGCAGCCCCTGGCTCTGTCCCTCACCGACAGACCCATGCCTTGCAGCTGCAGGAGTTGCTGCAGAGAAATGGAAAGCTCACACATCACAGAAATTACTATGCATTAATGCTTCACTATGCATGGAGGTGTATCTATATTAGTATTTCTCCTCAGACCAGGTGTCAAATTCACCCTTCTGATTGTCCTCAGTTACTGTTCAGTTTGTTCCCTTTTACAGCACTTTTTGTCATAACACTGAACAGTCCTTGGGTGAAACTAAACTAGAACCTGTTCTCCAAACATCTTTCAGCAGCAGGTAGGTCTTTATTTCATGGAATCAAACCAGAAGGGAAGTGGAGGCAAAATGATGTGGCTGCTATGTCCTCAACAACTGTTTTACTCTATGGATCCTCTCCTGCTCTTCCTCATGACTTGTGAATGCAGTGATTTCCTAAGTGCTCTTCTGTGCTTTTGGCAGTGAAGAAAGTGACTGTGCAACTATTATGCTAGGCTAGTGTGCTCTAAGATCTCCGCGTAGGAGGCTACACGGGGTAGCAGTGGTCTTAGTGCAGCTGTCGTGGTATGGCTCCACTCAGGCTCTGTGGCACTGCAGTTGAGGACATCAGCCAAATTTGGAGCAATTTTAGTGACTATTTCTGTGTTGCCTGGATTCCAGTTTGCTCTAGATAATGTCAGTACTCATGTGCTGCTGCAGTGGTAGATTTTGCTTTGAACTAAATAAACCAAGTTTATACTGTGTTCAGTTCAGTCTTACTGCTATGCTACAGCAATACTAGGGTACTATGCCTATTTATTTTACATATACTGCAATGTATCTACTATATTGTGCTCCAAATTAAGCAATGCTATACTAACTTAGGATTTTTATAATGGGATACATTTCACTTTTGGCTATGTAAAACTGCTATCTTTAAGCTATAACACCTTACATCTTAATATCTTAAGATATTATATCTTAATCTAAGCAGGTGTTCTATAGTGACACAAAGAACATTTTGGGATACTGGTTCCAGATATACATCTAAGGGCAGCATTTAGGGAACATGGAACCCATCATATTTTGGCTATTGGGTGAGTATGGACAAAAGCCTTAACTTTCAGATGGCTAATGTAGTTTAGATGACTCCATACATACATAGCTTTTAATGAGACAAGGCTTCCAGGGAACTGAAGAACAGAAAGCTCTCAACTCAGTCTCTCGAGGAGAGCAACAATAAATACGATGAGAAAAATAGATTCAAAATAAAGACACCTTGTGAGTCAAGCTAAATGTTTTCTGTTTCCAATAAAAACAAAATTATGAGATAGTGAAATTATATTTGACAGTGATTTTAGTAAAGCATATGCCAGACTTTCTCATAAAAAAAATTGTTCTACATTAAAATTCTATGAAAAGGCCTTACTAAAGTTATGTATCATATTGGAAAGGAGTCTGTGGCATCTGGAAGAGGGTTGAAGAACCCATTAAGAATAGGGAGCAACAAGACTCAGTTTAAGTCAGGCTCTGAGTGTATTTCATTTAACACATACTGCTGTATTTTGACACTTATATTTCTTTACTTCCTGGTTTCTTTTCTACATTCCACACCATCCTCCTGCCCAGTACCTGCTTTTTAAAAATAAGTACAGTGTTATTATATTAGCTAGGTAGGCACTAAATCCCTCTATCAGACCTCCCGTGTCATTGCATCATGTATGGACAGATTTTATCAAAGAGATGTACAGATTGGAAGGCATTTCTAAAGAAGTGAAATAATCAGGAAGATGGAGGGAGTGAGTGTTGAGATAGAATGGGAGTATTATTCTGTAGCTTGTTTTTCAACAAGGCTGAAATCCACTGTAGTCAATGCTTGACTGAAATCAGACATTCGTAAACACTTTCCTTTCTGTGAAACCTTGAAAAAAAATCCAAGTTATTAGAATTAGTGGTAAGAAAAATGAAGCTTATTTTAGTATCTAGACTTCAGTTTTGACCCTTCTTCCTTTTTGTAGTAGTTTTTTTTTGTGTATGTGTTTTGGGGTTTTTTTTGTTTCTTTTCTGTCATGTGTCCTGTCCTCCCCCATTTTTTAAATTTTTTTTTAACATTTTTTTTTGTTTCTTTTGTGTCATGTGTCCTGTCCCCCCCCATTTTTTAAATTTTTTTTTAACATTGCTCCTTTATTGATTTTAATTTGTTTTAATAACATGGCAAATATGAGTCTTCTGGTCCAAATGACCTATGTCCATTTACCATCAATATTGTTCCAACTCCAGGCTTCTTGACACCACTTTAATGTGAATTCCAGACATTAGCACAGCACTGTAGCATTGATCTGACTGATGCATTGTAATCCACACAGTGAACACACACAGATGTTGACCAATCTTTTCTTTAAACCCCTCAGATATTTTTCTTGTCAAGATAAAATATTGAAATGTAGAATGTATTTTTCAGAAGAGTAGGTGCATTTAGTAAATTCACCATTTATTTGAAAAAAATTTTAAATCCTGTTTGGGAAAATAGTTAGGCACATACTTTAGTTATGTTGACTGATATTTAAAGCCATACCATCACATGTCTGGTAGAGCTCTTACTTGCTAAATACCTACCCATCAGAAAGAGTCAATCCCAATACACTGAGTCTCTGTGGTCTCTAACATTTTTGTCTAAGTGCACAGCTATGTTCTTTACTCCCTTGACCTCTTGCTACTTGTTTTGAACTCAAGCTCCCTGACTGCTCCTCCTTCCTAGCTACAGTGATGTACAAATCAGCTGTCCCAGGTCAAGAGGAAAAGTGATATCTGGCCTTTCCTTTACTTTCAGCTCTCAGCAACTTGGGC
>NW_008669122.1:67264-93717 GCF_000695815.1 Acanthisitta chloris
AATTAGTCCTACTTCTCTATTGCAGTATTCACGTCTCTTTGCTTTCCAAATTGCTGTTTGTGGTAATCTGAGACTTCCTTTTATTTTTGCTTTTTTTGGGGCTTTCCCCCCCACACTCCCTCCTGTGAATGACATGAAAGTATTCCTTCATCAGCATTGTCTTTTTGGCTAACAGCGAAGTTGTCAAAGTAGTACCTGATGTAGTGGATCCATGTAACAAGCACGTTCAGCAAATAGTGGACCTCAGATAGCGCTGTTAAGACACAACACCTTTATAATGGCAACCAAAACTACTAAGTTGTATATATATTTTCCAAATAATCATCTGCTTTTTAATAACTCCTGAAGTCAATGCTCATCTAATGCTAATACTAGTCCAGATCTGCCAACTGTGGGCATCTTTTACATGTCTACATTACACTGTAACCCTCATGGGACATGAACTTCAAATATACAATACGAATGCATTTAAAAGTGCCTTATATATACTAATTGTTAGATCTCCTTTGGGCTGAGCTCCATTTTACAGATCTGATCTTGAATACTTTTTTCACAGGTAGGTGGAAAACTGTCTGACTGTATCAGAGGTATGTGGGGACATAGGGAAGAGAGTAATAAGCATGGAGACTTTGCAACTCTGGGCATTATTGTTTGTTACAGTGGACCATATTGGTCCTACAAGTACTGTAAGAATGGAAATACCATTTAGAGTGAAATATTTACTGTCTGAATTTTGACTCATTCAGAAAATTAAACCTAACTTAAACAGTATTTCTTGCAGTACTGGGGAAATATTCATAGAATCATAAAATGGTCTGGGTTGGAAGGGACCTTCAAAGGACATCTAGTCCAACTCTCCTGCAATAACCAGGAACATCTTCCACTAGATCAGGTTGCTCAGAGTCCCATCTAACCTTTTGTAAAAGTTCTTAGTGGGCTGTTCCTCTATATGACCAAGACTTCCTTCCATTTCCCTCCATGAAACATGACCTATTGTCACTCTTCATTAGCATAACATATTCTGGCCAGAGGGTAAATAAGACCTAAAGCAGTACACAGCCATAAAAAGTTAAAATTTCCTCAGTATGTGACTACATGTGACAACATATTTTGCCAATAACTCCACAGACAAAATTCTCACTTGCTTTCAATGAGATAGGGGTTTTATTCAGCATTTCCAGCATATTTATTTAACATTTTTAGCATATGCCTTTGTGTTCCTTTTTCATTACTAGTTGTTTTTGATGAGGAGGTAGGTTACTATACAGAGCTACCTGTGTGGTCTCTAAGTACTATGCACTATTTTTCCTCATCCTTTGCCGATGAAAAGTCTTTCAACATTTCTGATAATTTGAGGAAATGCCTATCTTGTTCTTCCTTATACTTTGTGCAGTCAAGTGAGTAAAATCTTCATTTTATTTTTTTTTCTATCACGTTGATTGCACAAGCTCTCCAAGCTGAGCTTTTTATCTCTGGTTTTCATCTCTTGTTTATAGTCCCTGATACTGTATTTAATAAAAATCTGTCATAGCCCTAAACACTTCATTGTGTGATAGTTCTAGGAAAAAACTGTGGAGGTGGTCTTTTTAGTTTTGAACTGCCTTTCCCAGAGGTCTGTGTATTAGGTATACTTAAGTGTATATATAGACCATACTTTTCACTCTTTTCACTTTTTCTGCTTGGAACTGGAAAACTGCTCTTCCAGAACTGTTAGGAGAAGGAAGTAATAGCACAAACTTGTGTTAGAACCTTGGACTGCTTTTGCATCAAGATACAGGTAACTGGCTGCATTGACCACAATGACAAGAATAGCTGGTCATTTATTTCTCTGCATTTATTAGAGGTGGGAGAATCCATCCAGGATAAAAATATATTACAGTGAGAGATAGCTTGAAATGCAGTTTTGCTCAGGTAGACAAGGCAGTTCCTGAGGGCTGGGTAGTCAGTGATGGGAGCCCTGAAAGCAATTGCAAGAGGAAAAGCAGTGATCCAGAAGAGCACTTCTAGAAGACACAGAGAACAGTATAGAGGGTAGTCATGGATGAGGATTGTAGCGGAGCTGGGGAAAACTTGGAAATAGCAATAGGTGTTTGTGAAGAAAACTAACAAGTCAAAGATGACACCAAGAAGTTAATATGAAGAACATTGAAGCCAGGCTGAGTAGAACAGCCATACACAGGGATCGTCTCACAGATTTTCTTGGTAAACAAAGAAAGAGTAGTAAATATGGCATGTAGGGGTGGGTAACTGAGACCCCCTTAGTAATGCACAGATAATTGAAGTTATCAGAGTTAGCATGGTGACTGAGATTAGGCATAAACACAAAATGAAAAAGTAGGGGGAGGGAGACTGAAAAGAACAAAGGTTAAAACAATCCCAACCCAACAAACCCCCAAATGTTAAAAATGACAAATGAAGGTTGTAAACTGCATTTAATTGACCTCTGCCTGTGAAGGGGAGTGCTAAAGCACAGCAGCCAGAGAGAAGTCAGATAAGGAATGAGATGAGAGGACCTACTCAGATGCTCTGGGGATTTCTATTCTGCACTGAAATGTACAAAGGCAGCGGAAGTAATGAGGAAACAACCGTAACACAAAATGGGACTGTGCTCTTCCCCTGTAGCCAATCTCTGCAGCAGAATTAGGGAAGAGATGGTATGGAATTGCCCAAACAAGAATTTTTGCAAGCTCACAGGATATGTTCAGACAGTAACCCCTGAGCTAAAAATTTTGGCAAAAGAGAATGCATTGTAATTCTGATTTCCCTTAAATTAATGAAGAGGAAGATATGATACATATCTTGTAGGATGTAGATCCCTGATTATGCTATCACTCATTTTCAGTTGTTTCAAGATTGTTTATCTAATTTCCTCAGGATTGTCTACTCTAAATTCAGGTGTTAACAGGACTGATTGTTCTGAGCAATCAGAAAGTTGGCAAACAATTTGCACTCAGAACACTTGACCCATCTGTAGCTCAAAATTTGCTTTAGGAAAACTCAGACCTATTTGTAGTGGAATTCACACTGTTTTGAACTTCTGCTTTCACATTTTAGTTTCCTGAATCATTTTACAACTACGGTTTATGACCCTGCCCTCTCTTATAGAGTGGGGGTATACGTAGACCCATGAGTGACCCAGAGGGAGGGGGAACTGCCTTGTAGCTGCTTGACTAAGCCATAATAATTTTGCATCTAAATCCTGGTCTATGAAAGATCTAGCACTTCAGGGCTTGGTTACGTATATTTAAAGTTACAAAAGGAAATTAATTGCATTTCATGGCTACAATTTTTTTTTATTTTTCCATGCATTATTCCTTGAGATTCATTCATTTTATGCAACTTCTGAAGACAAGATCAGCCTTCCTTCCTTCCTTCCTTCCTTCTTCCTTCCTTCCTTCCTTCCTTCCTTCCTTCCTTCCTTCCTTCCTTCCTTCCTTCCTTCCTTCCTTCCTTCCTTCCTTCCCTTCCTTTCCTTCCTTCCTTCCTTCCTTCCTTCCTTCCTTCCTTCCTTCCTTCCTTCCTTCCTTCCTTCCTTCCTTCCTTCCTTCCTTCCTTCCCATCAATTTTCATCTCAATACCAGTCTTTCTCAGGAACTTGAACACTGTTTAGAAAGTAGCATTCCAGGTACAAGGCAATGCTGATTTGAGTTGATCATGTTAAAAACATTTTTACCGAACTAGGTAAGTGAATATCTGAGCATATTTTTCTGTATTCATGTGATGACACATTTTTAAGAAACAATAAATCATTTGATTTTAGCTATTCTCAAGGTAGAGAAGAAAATATATTGTTGTCGGCGCACTCCAGCAGTATATGCTTTTGGTCAATACACTAAGAAGCAGCAGTGCTGCACCCATTCACTACAGTCTGCTGACACCATGATAGTGCTCACCAGGACATGCTGTCTAGGTCCTGCTTCTCTGACCCTAAGACTGAGAGAGGCCAGGGATGGCTGCAGATGACACCTGCTGCTCTGCACACCCATGTGTCACTGGTTACCATTTAGACCTGCACCTTGGCACTGGCCATAAATCAGCAACTGAACAGTATAAGTTTATTGTAACAAAGTCCTAAACAGTATCTTTTGCCTTTTCTTATTCCAGGTTCAAAGAAAAGTCATCGCAATTCCAAGAGGATAAAGGAGTCAAGTAATGGTTGTGGTGGAGGTTGCAATTTTTCGAAGTTGTGAGAACTGGGATGCTGGTTTTGCAAAGAGAGAGAGATGTTTCCACAACATGGCATGTAAGCTAGTCAATGAGAGGAGATATAAAACCTCTCAAAGGAAATATGCGAACAAAGAAAACCTCTCTAAATTATTTAGGTTTCACAGATAGAAAATGATACTTGAATGGAAAGGGAACGTGCCGTAAATGAAATATCTCCACATTCTGTATTTGAGACCTTGGTAGAGTTGCTGTATTTTGCAGCACATATGTGCATGCTAAGGGACAGGCCCTGAAAGCAGCAGGGCATGGCTACAGACCTGTCCTTGCTCTTTGAGGCAGCCCAAGTCACAGTGAGTGGCATGAAATGGACCTAGCTTCTCCTTGCATCCTCCTGCCAGAGATGTCTGGGGTCGTGGGGAGTTACAATGGATTCCCTGGAGATGTATGCATGCTTCCTACAATCTCTGGGAACATTCCTGAAGAATCCACCTTTGGGAATAATCTCTTAGTGAGCACAATTCATCAGTGCTTCCAGTTCAGGGCTGTGCCTAAGAACACTTTCGAAACCACAGTTGATAACTGGTAGACAGCCTTCAGCAGCCGAAGAGATATTTTGGAGAGAAACACATGAACAAAAACACTTGAATTTCTTTAGAATACAAAAATACTGCATAGGACAGGTTTAGCATCTTAGATGGTTATCAAGCAAGAGGTAATTCTTTCACCAAAACAGCTAAATGAAGGCTTCAGTATGCACAGTGTTATTGATGATTCAGTGAGAGACTGAGCCTTTGAAGTCTGTCACCAGTTTTGAATCCTGAGAAGTCTGTTTCTGTCCATGCCACCACCACCCACATGTGTCTATGCGTCTGCCTGTGGTTTTGTTTTAAATTGTTAATTTTCCTCATGGCAATCAATGCATCATCGTCAGGACTCTGCAGTGAACAGCATGGAGAGCTATGAATAGCCATACCCTGGAGAGCTGCACACTGAGTGTTGCTGAAGGGAGCAGGGACATCTGGATCTTTGTATTGCAACTAGTCCTATAAATGGAAAGGGATTTGCAATAGAGAAAGCCAAATTACAGAACTAATATGCTGGGCACTTGGGTTGTGTTTGTGTCTTCAGTCATCAGCATTTCAGCTTTGCTCCACTGTAGAGAAAAGCTTGAGTATGCCAGTAGGCAAAATAACTGATCATTGGTATCTGCAAATAACATCTTGTCTTCTGCCATCTTTTCCTCACAGACCTTCAATAAAGGCAAATATAGTTATTTTGGAGAAAAATAACTGAGCTTTTTTTTTTTTGCATGCAGCATCTTTCAGTCCTTTTAAAGATAACATAATATTGGTGCGAAGCATAAAATAAACAAGCTGAGCAGTTCCAAGCTGATATGTTAAGTGCTATTATAATTCTTAAGAGACCTTAAAAACACTGATGAAGACCTGATGAACCTGTGTTTAAGCACTTGATTCTACAAACAGGTTTTCCTTCTGCAGGTTTTAAGGGCCTGTGTCTTTCTCTTCATAGTTAGGACTAGAACACAAGTGTGATTTAAGTGTAAAGGCTGCAGTAATCTCCACTCACCATAACTAGTGATTTCACAGTAATACACAAAGTGGAGGCTGTAAGACAGCAGATGACCATGTTGATCTCAAAGGCAAGTCCAGTACTACAAAAGACTTAGGAGAGCATCTCTGAGATTTGACTCAGACAAATGGATGATAACACAGTACTCAAGAATTAGAGGTGACATTCTTCAGAGTCCAATCTAATGCAGTACCTAATGTTTGTTGACTACTGGGTCTGGCCTGCTGATTTCCTGACTGTTTCTGGCCTGCTTCAACTTATCCAAGGTGAAATGCTGGGGGAGATATCTTGAGACATTTCAGTTCACTCACAAGGAACTTAAAACTATGGACAAAAGCAGGTCCTTCACAAGTGAAGGCTATAAGAGGAAGGTCCTTTATTTAGAGATCATAGGCACGGAAGTCACCTAAATGTAAAGGTATGATTACATGACACAAGTAAGCCTGGTTAAGATGAATGGATCAGTTTTTCTGTCATGAGAATTACTCCTTTTAATATTTTTAATGGGGTTCAAATAATATTTTAGCTCCTTATAAATGTAAGTACATGCAAACATTAAGTAATGGAATAAATTAGTTTTAGATGCTGTTGCTGTATTATGTAAAAGGTCACCTTTTATTACAGTGAAACCTGAAGAGGACAACCTGACTCCTTAAAGAAAATCTCCAGAAAAAGACCCATGGTCAAATGCACTGTTCTACACAAAGCGTTTAGGTATTTTTGTATTCTTTTGGGCATTAATGATTAGGGATACCATGATGAGAGCAGGATCCTTGTTTCTTAAGTGTCCATCTGCTCCTGCCACTTACTGGCTTTGCTATACTCTCATAACAAAGCTTACATTAAGTCCCTCAAAGCTATATATAGATCATTACTCAGCTAAGAACCACGTCCTGTCTTGGTTTCTTACTTCAAATCTACCAGTTTCCTATAAACAGGTTCAGTGACTCAGAAAAGCATGGACTAGCATACTTCTTATCCTCCGAAAGGCATTGTGTGCAGTCATTCCTAGACACACAGAGAAACAGCAACACTCATGTTAAGGTGTTACTTAACTATTGTTCTTTTTAAAGTAATTTGTAGTGTAGAACTGTAAATGATGGTTTCATGAGCAAGAAAGCACCACAACAGGGTGTGAGAACCCACCCATAAGTGGGGGAAAGCACCTAAGATTCATCAGTGCTCAAGGTCAAAAGGAATGACGAAAGAGTCAGAGGGTCCACAAACAATCAGAAAGTTTTATTAGTAAATTACACATTTAGCATGCAAATACAGCATTTATGCATATAAGCAATTTTAGCATATATTAGTCCCTGACCTAATATATAATCACATGGCAGTGGGTTTTAGACAAAGGCATAGGGTTAAGGGGAAGAGAGAAATTAAAAAGGGAGAGATGCGTTACAGAAAGAAAAAGAGGAAAAGAGAAAGGAAAAGGGAGAGAAAATGCAGAGGGGGAAAAAGAGCACCAATCCTGGATCCAGTGTTGATCCAGCAGATGGGATGTCCATCCTGGCTCCAGCATTGATCCAGTCAGTATCAATCCAGGCGACAAGGTGTCCAAGGTCCAGGGGGAGCAGCCACCATGGACTTGGTAGTGATACATTTTATGGACAGGTTCCTCTGCTCCCAAGGTAAGTTTCTCACTTTCTATAAGTTGTTCCTATCCCCAGGAACAAGGATGTTTGTCTCTAGGATAAGTGCTGCCCTATCTCCACATCTCATTGGCTGGATTGATGCTGGAGGAACCCAGGAGAAGTGATCTCTTTTTCCCCTCTTCTTTTTTCTTTTCTTTTCTTTTGTCTTTTTCTTTCTTTTCCCAATTCTTCTGTGAGTCATCAAGAGGGAGTCCTCAAAACAGTCGGGGTCTCTGTATAGGTGCTGGTAGGTGTCACCAGTAGTCTCTTCTTTGGGCAGAGCAGCCCCATAGACTGAGATGCTATGGGCTATTTATTCAACAAGTTTTCATATGAAATTTGGGGTTGATAGGTAAGATATTAACCATCAAACTTAGTATGAATAACTTCTACAGTAAGAGAGAAACAGAGGAGGGTAATGGAAAAATGTAATCTCAGAGAGGCTATTCCCTACTTATGGCAGTGGGGCCAAGTTCACGTGTGTGTCCTGACTGCTTTGCCAGAGACCCATGGTAGCAAATGATGGTTGCATGGCAGCTTGAATTTCTCTTATATGATGCTGTTGTGGTGCCAGAGGCTGCTCAGTCTAACATGATTACATCTCTGACTGTGTGGACCAGTTCACCGCTTTTCAATGTTGTAGTGTTTAGCAGTTCCTGACCAGATTTGGCTGAGGAAGCTCAACCACATCCTCATCTTCAGCTCAGAATGCATCAACAGAATGATGCAAGGCAGCTAGACCCTCCAAAGTACATAATGATATCACAGTAACCACTGTAGAAATGGAAGTTTGTTGATGTGATGTTGACTACTTAACTAGCCTTTAAATTTTAGATCCCTGATGAACAACCACTCACTAGAAATGGCTCTGTGTAGCCAAAGGAGTGTGCATGGTGCCTAAGTCAGCTGCCTCAGGCAACAGCTCCACAAGTAAAACCCACAGAGCCTTTCTCTAATGGAGATTTTCCAATATTTCCTGAAGACTTTTCAACAGAATGAATAAATAATATCCATTCCCATTTTAGTTTTTATTGAACAAAAATCATCCTTAGAATTCTTGGAGATGCATATTTCCACTTTAAAACAAAATATTGCCACTTTAAGAGATTGAAAATTATGTACTCATTGTAAGGCATGTTTTACTATTGAGTAACATCTCTTTTTACCTGTAAGGAAAACCTATTCATAAAACCTTACAGTAAATATGATGCATATCTGGAAAGACAGTATCTCAGCTAGTCACAACCCTAAATATTATCAACATTAAAAAAACCCACAACAACAAACCCAAAATATGGCTTCTTTAAGTTTCCTGAGTGGAATAGGTTGCAAGTGAGTACTTGGAAAGATCACAAATCTCTCAAAGCCAATACTCATGAAATATCTCCTCTTGTGAGGATGCTCAGGTACTGTGGTATAAGGCGGAGTCTTAGAAAATAATCAGAGAGCGAATAATGTAGATTGTGACAAACTGATGTTAACAAAAAACAGGTACTTCCCATTTAGTCAGAGTGGAGATCCAGAGAAGTCCAAAGTATTCTGCATGTCTTGGGCCTGCTCCTAATTTTTTGTTGCGTCATGACTGAAGAAAAACTGATTTGAACCAGTACCTAGTGCTTTGCTAGCCAGAGACAGAATGGGGAACAAGAGTCAACGAGCCAGTTTCTCCAGTTCGGTCTTATGTGCAAATTTACCTGTAATGGGAAACTGAGAAATTCCACTTGATAGTTTCATTTTTTCATTCATTGTTAAGCACTCTTCATTCTCATGTTTTTTTTTGGTTTTGGCTTTACCCCCCCTGAGATAGCTTTCAGGAGAAGCCATAGTCTTGAATGCACTTTGTCCTAAATCCCTTTGTCCAAAAATGTTTGCAAACTCTTGCATAGCACTCAGTTTAACAAGCCCTTATGTAAGGGCAGATAAATTTTAAGTGTTCACATAGCAGCTAGCAGGGATGGAAACTCCACAACCTCTCTGGGCAACCTCTGCCTCCTTTTGAGGAAAATGTTTTTCCTTGTATCCCAGCTGAAACTCTCATGTTTCAGTTCATGTCCATAGTGTCTCTTCTTCCCACCTTGCACCACTGTGAAGAACCTGTCTCCATCACCCTGGTAACTGTTGGAGAATGGTGGGACATGATCCTGGGTATGCACCTGGGGAAGGCTAAAAAGAGCAAGGACACAGTCCCCTGGGAACGCACGGACACAGCCCTGGGAACGCACCTGGGAATGCAGTGTACAAGCAAGGCTCTGAAGATAGTAACTTATATATAGATAGGGAGTAACTCAACATGGCAGATGGCAGGGGTAAGTTGTCCTTGAGGGTGAGACAAACAAGTTCGAGACAAACAGCTAGGAATGCACCCAAGCCTGGGAAAGCAAGAGATAATCCTCACAGCTGCAACTGCAAGTAGGGAGAGTACCTGAATGCTATCTCTAGAGCTTAGCCAATTATAAATGATTGATAGTTATATGCCTGTCCTGTATTGTATATAAGAAAGACCCTGTTGGACAATAAAGTTGGAGCTTGCTGTATCACCCACACGGAGTCGGCGCGGAACCTTCACCTTTCCCAACAGGTAACCTCCCTGTAAGTACTGGGTAGCTGCTGTTAGGTTGACTGAAGCCATCTCTGCTCCAGGCTGAACAAGCTCAGCTCCCCTATCATCTCCTCAAGGAGCTTGTGGAAGCAAGGAGAGGGAGTGGGAAGGAAATGGGTGATCCATACTATGGGGCCATTGTGCTGTCAGGGTCTCTCCTTGTTTTGCCCTGAAGCAGAAGAGAGGGAGCTCTGCTGAAAGATTAATGGCATGGTCAGACCTTACATTTTTAATCAACAAACAGCTTCTTGAAGTAGAACTTCACAAAGTAGAAGACCTACAGTAAAGCAACCTCTAGCAAGGAGCTGGAGGGAGATTTACAGTCATTTCATGCTTCTGTAAATTCGTTTTAATAAACCTGGAAGATTATCAAGCATTTGGGAAAGTTAGAAAAAACAGTTCAGTGCAACAAAGCTGTACTGCTACAGCTAAAAATATATTTTTAAATGAATACTGCATTTTTTAAATTAAGAAATTGGACAAAGTCCTACAGAACCGTGTTTCAGGTTTGGCATTAAGCCTCCAAAAATACTATTATGGTCAACCCCTGCTACTGAAACATTTATTACGGCTGGATGTAGGCAGTCTTGGTCAATGTGAAAGATGCTTCTAATCTCCTTTGCTCTTGATGAGTATGTTTTTCACCGTGTTCCAATTCAGTAGTCTGTCTCACTGCAGAACAAGTTCCCCACCCCCACCCCATCAGATTTTATTACTTAACTCATGGATTTGTATGAAAGCTATTTTTGTTCCTAGCAGGGTGCTAGGAATTTCTTTTTTTTTTTAAAGATAATTACTATGCTGGTGTTGCTTGTCTGCATTTTATTTGGGATATGTTTAAGTTTATAAGTTGATAAAAGTGAGTTTTCTGTTTGATCATTAAATGGTATGAAAATTGGTGAAGTAAGACCACAAAAAAAAAAAAAGTAACATAAACACGTGATATTGCTAGAAAAAGATGCCTTGAGAAAGAGTAAAAGAATATTTTATAATTATTTCCTCTATAGGACTGGAGACTGAAATAGATCCTATAACCTGTTGTCATCATTTAGACAAGGTTCTAATTACTGTGTGCCATGTTGATCTATTATGCCCTGTAGAGGAACTTGTGATGTAGTTCATATTAACTCTAGCTTTCCTTAATTGAAGAGAATTACCTTAGGCTTACACGGTTAGCTGCTGCTTCATGAATGAAACCCTGTATAGTCATTTACTGCATGCTTCAGACCTCATTGCCTTGCCCAAAAGAAATAAGTCAACTCATAATATTTTGTTTGAGTTGTTGCTGGATACACCTTTATGTTTTGAGAAACAGACACAGATGAAGCAAAGATATAGTATGTCCTCTAGCATTGCCGTAAACTTACTATTTGTTTTTTTAAAAAAATGTCTCCATATTCAAGTCTTTTTTTTGTTTTGTTTTGTCTTTTGCTGTTTTCTGTGTGACTTTTGAGGGTAAGAAAAGGAACTGACTGTATATATGCCATTGTTACTCTAATAGCTTTACATATTCTGCTCCTTTTTAATCTTGTTATGCTGCAAGATATTTGGAGCAGGTGATTATGATGAATTTGAACAGTGCATCTCAGAAAGACACAGATCCTCATAGGAACAGCTGGGCACTACTGCAAGTCTAATACAAAGCATGCTCATGCACTGTCATTAATTGAAATAAAAAAAAACCTACTGCAGTTCAAAACTAGCTTGAATACATCTTCCACAATTAACCTGTTAAAAAGGATTTGAAAAACATATCAAGAAATGTAATGGTCTATTTAATGTGAAAGAATACTTACATTGATCTTTCTAACTACTGTAGCTTATGGAACTGTCTCTCTTCCAGCCCCTGTCCTTGCCCCTGGCTTTGAGGTCTCAGAACAAGCAAATGCTGCCACAAAGGCCACTGGCAGCATGAAGAAGTGTTGCAGCAAGTACCTCACTCAGCCCATGTGGCTGAAGTGTGCCTAGAACAGATGAGAGCTTTGGGGACTTCAGATAGCCAACTCTGAACTTCTTGCTGCACATCTGTGAAGAAAGGCTCATTTTTCAAAGCACAAATTTACCACGTCACAGCATCTGTTTCTGTAGCAACAGCTAAAGCACAACTCCAACAAAAACTCAGTGTACACAAACCAAAATGTTTATCTTTATGTTAGAAGGATGTTTGCTAATCCTTGCAAGAATATAGAGAGAATATAAAAACCATCACATGCTATAAAGCTCTGACATGGAGAACACAAGCTACTCCTTAAAAGTTGAATTGCACTTGGTTCCAAATGATCTGTGTGAAAGCACAGTAATTATTAACACAGCACCTGTGTTTGAGCAAAAGGTAGCTTCTCTGAGATGTGTTTTGAGTGCCAAAAAGAGTTGCGTATAAACCCAGTGGTTTGTTTTATTTTTTCCAACTTTCAGGCTCATGCAGCACATTATTTTGATTAGTCAGCTCATGTGGTTGAGGGTAATTTTTCAGTCTGATCCTTCCAGCTTTTCTTTTCCAATTAAAGCAGGCCCATTTTAACTGCTTTTATACCCATTTCAAAGTTTCATGGATGGTGCACGCATGCCCGTGCACACAGGTCCACACACAGCCCTCCATGGTTTCAGGAGCTCTCTGATAGCAAATATCACTGATCTTCCCACATTGTTAACCTTCAACTATCAGAGTTTCCTCAGGACCTTCCATGAATTGTTTTTGAAACTATATATATTTACTGATCCATAATGATTTTTATCAGCTTCTACAGTTAATTTTGTATTTCACTCTTGAATCCTGCATGTCAAACATTTCTAATCAGAATGCAAAATGTTTGACCACTTTTAGAAGAGCTGATCAAGTCATCAATGCATAAGAACAGGCAAATTCAGCTCCTCCCTTCTTCCTTTTCTGAGCCAGAGACAGAAAGAGTTACTAAACAGCCTTGTTCATTTCTAACAGGAAAGGAAGAAGGAACCTAAAAAAGATCTTTAAGTGACAGCTCAGGAGGGCATGGTGTTGACTTGTTATGCTTCTAAGCAATGTAATTTAATATGAGGAAGACGCCCTAGGTCTGGTGGTGACCAATATTTCTGACAAAATACAGACTTTGCACAGCAAAACAGTTTGGTCCCAATTTTAGATTAAAAAATATTATCAAATAAAAGAGTGGGCTTAAAAATTACACAGCATCTAGACTCTTACATCAGAAATAGGAATAACCCAGATTCAGAAATAACTTGCAGGCACATCAGTCAATCAAATAAGGGTGCCACTGAAAAAAAGATCTAAATATCTTAGTCACAACAAAGACAACTATTTTCAGAGAGGGCTCTGCACATTCTGTTTGCAGCTGCAGCCCAGCCCTAAAAAGAGAGGTTGACTGGGTTTGGAGGGAATCCAGCATGAGGATCTGAATGAGCTCCACAGCCTAACCCTCCAGCTGAGTATGAGCAGCTCAAGTCAGATCAGGATTTTAGTCCACTGTGGACAGCAGGGGAGTTTTGAGGTATCTCAGCTGTACATCTGAGTCATAAATCAATTTCCATTTGTGTCAGCAGAGCAAAAAACATGTGCTATTTGTTTTCTTGCTGCCACTGTTCAGAGCACCTCCAAAGAAGGGATGTGGTATAATACTTTAGAGTTAAATGGTGTAAAATGCAATATTTTTAATCAGCTGAATCATACAAGGTGCTCAAAGTCCTCTCAGGTGCATTCAGTAGCTTGTAAACAAAGGTTGTACAGCATGAGAAATGAGGAGGGTGAGAGTCAGGGTGCCAGTTCCTCACCTGATATTAACTCACATACATACACTAACCTGTTGTGTTTCAGACCAGCTGAAGAGCTGAAAGGTAGTGTCAGAGATTTAAAACCAAAAATGTAAAGAAATGTAGAATATATGACTTACAGAATCTGTGATTCAAAGGCTTAAATTTTGATGGTGAACGACACACAGATAACCTCACGGGAGCTCTGCTCATGTGGACTGGCCTTGTCACAAGAGCAGATCTTTCCCAGATGAAAACAATGATAACCCAGTGATGAGATTTTTCCATGGAGAACAAATGCAGGGTTCTACAGGATTCTTTCAGTCAGTGCAGAGATGATAACAAGGACAGGTGGGATGCTGAAGTTATTTGATTTAAACCAGAAATGAGACACACAATGTTTTAAGGGAGAAGAAGATTAAATATAAGGTCATATTATCAAGGGAAATGGTGAATTCTCCCTCTTCTGGTGTTTTCAAACTGAGATGAAAACCTTGGTAGCTGTTGGGCTTCCTACAAGCGCATCTGAAATATCTCCTTCTGTCTTTCATCTTGGTGATGTATGAGTCCATGGACTGGGCAGTGGGGACTGATTTCCATGAGTGCATGACAGAAGAAACCTGACTGTAGGCTATAGGCAGCTCCTGCTGTAAATAAAGACACAGCCACCCTCAGTAAAGCGAATCTGAGTATGGGGGAAGCTGGGGTCATGCTGCAGGACTAATTTCTTCTGCAGTATTTAGAGTGAGAAACAGCTGAATGTGGGGTCTTTTACTTCTGGAATGACAATGTGCCACATTACTTTGAGACCTTTGCATCTCACTTTATTTATGAAGGCTAACAGTTATGTCCTACAAGGGTTTGCTGTGTGAGGAAATGTCTTTGCCTCAATTTAAGCATATCTTTTACATTTAGTTAAAAGAAAAAAAGGCAAGCATATTTTGCTTTCTTGAATTCCTTGTAGATTCAGTGGATTTTCAAGGAGTTTATTGCATCTTCCTTCACCTGGTGATATATCTGCTATTGTGAAGGAGATGTCTTTTCCCTGAAGAATGAATCCAGGTTTGTCCAACAGGAATGGAGCACTTCTGTGGCAGAGCCCTACATATGCTAGATGGGTCTGGGTGGCACATTATCACAGGGATGCTCTGATTTCCCTGTGTGTCAGAAATGATTTTTATCAGGATGTCCTGGGGCTCTTACATATGCCTAAATACAGGCCATCCAATGCATTTTGATGAATGATTTGTTAACTACTAATCTGTGCACCTCTTTCTATTGCTGTCTGCTTGGAGGAATTGCCGCTGGTCTTTCCATTATACAGACATCCTACAGGTGTTCTTGGGACCACAGAACAGCCACAGGCAAAGCTCTTACCCATAGATCAGTATAATTTTATAATTTGAAAGGGTGGTAGAAGTACTTCTGCTGCATCTCATGGCATTTGAGGAAGAATTTAGTCTCCCTGAGGCTAAGGAATGACCCAGGGTTCCCTGCTGGAGAAACTTGCTGTTGGATCACAGATTTAGAATGGTGTAGCACAGTTGAGATCTCTGGTATGTAGGAAATACCAGAGAAGATATGGCTGCAGTAGTAAAATAAGAGTCATAAAAAAGGGGACTCAAATCTAGGCATGGATCAGGGGGGAGGAGATTTGCATGATGGTATTAATATGAAGTTCATAAACTCCTAACAGGGTTCATAACACTGACTTTCAGCAGAGTTATTCATTCAAACAAGCACACTATCATAAACAAAGCCTGGAGAGGGTCAGGCACAGAACATGGAGGTATGTGCATCTGAAAATGTAACTTTTCCTTAGAAAATATTCTACTTAACACATCTTCTAAAAATGAGGAAGACAGGAAGAAGGTCACTGAAGAAGCAACAAGTGTGGTTATTGTCAAGGTAAAAAATGTGTTAAATATGACTCTGGACAAGCCAAGTGACCTTTGTCTGCTACCAATTTCCTTAAGCAGAAACTTAAACTGTGTTTTAAATAGCAAATTAGATTGCTTCCCAAGGACTACAGAGTTCTTGTCTTCCTATCTGAAGTGCTGTTACTTGGTGCAGCAAGTTAAAATAATTTAAAAACAATAATAAATAATCTAGTTTTAAAAAATAAATGTTTTTGTAGAGCTATTTGGAATGTCTTTACAAAGAGTCTGTTGAATTTGACAGTGATAATGCTTTAATCCAGGGTTTTTTAACATCAATTTAGCAAAAATGCTATGAACGTTGATAACATAGTTGGGGAAAAGTGAGGATATTTCTTTGTCTTCATAAATGCAACAAAATGGGTGTAATGAGAGCTAAATCTGTAATACACCACCACTGGAGATGTCTATATTCAATGTAGGCATCCTCAAAAACTAATCTGCAGTCCTGCGCATATCTCTTTCTTCTGCTGGATGCCATAGTGCCAGGCAGTTTTGGAAATCTAATTCAATGCAGAAGACATAATGGGATTTGCAGATTATGCCTTCCTCTTCTGCAGGTCTCATTGATGCCCTGACTTGCTTTAGCCTCATATGATCTTAGGAATGCGACCTTTTATACACCTGCCTCTCTGCCCAGTTTAATTTCCTAGCCCTGATGGTTTTTGTGTGAAAGGTATGGTGCTCACCTTACCTCCACACACTTCAGAAATGTGATTTTTCATTTGCCCCAGACTAAAGAAAGTTTGACAGCTAGAGCGTGGGATGAGTGGGAGTGAAGGGCTGATGAAATTTTGCAAAGCTGTTCTTGGTGACTGCAGAAAGGCATAGGATATGTATGGCTCTCAACACACCTGACAAATGGCAGCAGTCTTCATCTCAGAGACTACAAGTCTGTGGGTCCAGATGGGATCCACCCAAGGATACTGAAGGAGCTGGCAGAAGAGCTGACCAAGCCACTTTCGAACAGGCCAATGGCATCTTGGTTTGTGTTAGCAATGCTGATACCATGTCCAGCAGAATGAGGGCAGTGATTGTCCCCCTGTACTCAGCACTGGTGAGGTCACACCTCAAATCCTGTGTTCAGTTCTGGGCCCTTCACTGCGGCAAAGACATTGAGGTGCTGGAGCATGTCCAGAGCAAGCCAACAGATCTGGGGAAGTGTCTGGACCACAAGTCTTATGAGTAGCAGCTGAGGGATCTGGGATTATTTAGTCTGAAGAAACAGAGGCTCAGGTGTGACCTTATCACTCTGTACAACTACCTGAAAGGAGTTGTGGGAGGATAGAAGTGAGGTTGGGGATCAGTCTCTTCTCCCAAGTTACAAGGGATAGAACAAGAGGAAGTGGACTCAAGTTGTACAAGGGGAGGTTAAGATTCTTCACTGAAAGTGTGGTCAGGCATTGAAACGGACCGCCCAGGGAAGTGGCAGAGTGATTGGAAGCGTTCAAAAAACGTGTGGATGTGGCACTTAGGAAAATGGTTTAGTGCTGGACTTCAAAGTGTTAACTGTTGGACTCTGTGATCTTAGAGGTCTTTTCCAATTTCATCAATTCTGTGATTCTCTGACTGGAAAGTGTTCCTCCTGGTAGGAAATAGTCCAGGACAGCTGATCTTCAAAATGTGTGTGATGCTCCTACTCTACACCTTGAACACCAATATCTTTAAGGTTGGTTCTATCTACCTGACTGCTTCTTAGACACCACAGAATAAGAATAAATGTTTGAAAGATAGTATTTCTGCACTCTGGGTCTATCAAAGACCTGTACTCACAAAAAGGAGATAACACTCACTCCATTTTTACAAAACACATCTTCCTGTGAATGCCAGACTTCATATTGTTCCCGGTTCTATAAAGACTTACACTTAATCCTCCATAAATTGTTCATAGAGAGGACAGAAGAAATCCACAGAGTTCTGCCATCAGTGGTGGTGGGAGCATAGTTATATCTCTTTTTAGCATGACAGAGCACGTGTGTGTGTGTGTGTGTGTGTGTGTGTGTGTGTGTGTGTCTGTGTGTGTGTGTGTGTCTATGTGTGTGTCTGTGTCTATATCTGTGTGTGTGTGACATGAGCCATGGCTCTCAGAAGCACAGAAAGGAGAGCAAGCCAATGCCTGGATTTGGTACTGCAGGGCCATTGCAGTGTTGCTTTCTCCTATAACACAGGAGTGTTCCCTGGCCAGTGGGGCTGAGGGTCCTCCAGGACAGCCCTGGGAGTGGCTGGCTTGGTGCTCATGTCCCTGAAAGGGGTATTGGGGCTACCCTGCCTGCCACCCTTCCCTGTGCTTATTTGTGTGTGCGGAGATGAAATATTTACATGTAAGGGAACAAACTCCACTAGCATAAATCACCTCTTGCATCAATGCTAGTGAGTTTGTACTGAACCAGCTGTTTTAACAGACTGCAATATGTTTTGCTAGATGACCTGCTGGCATCGAAGAAGCTTGGAAGAAGCAATGACAATTGTCCCTAACAGGTATAGCCACATTGCTGAGCCTGGGAATATACCCCAGCAAGTCTTCTGTCAAGTTTCCCTTCCCTGACCCATCAAGCATTTGCAGATGGAAGTTTTGCTTTGTTCTCTCTGATGTTGGAGAGATAGGTGAGAAAAAATTCCTTTTTGAGTTCACATGAGAAGCAAACTACGAAGTTCATATACTTTTGCTTCTATGTTTTGTTGCCCTCTCTGTTGATTCATCTTATGACAGGAAAGTGGTATGGAAAGAGACAGAGAAATACAGGGGGAGAAAGAGGCAGCAAATACTTACATAACATAGCATTGAATATTTCAGATGCTGCATTAAATTCTTGCTTGTTTTTGAAGTTTCTTTTTTATGCCCTTCAACGAAGCTCCCTTGAGCTTATGAAATCGGCTCAATTTCAAAAACAATTGCTAAAAGGAGTGTACTTTCTTTTCCCAAGATTTCAAATCTCATTTTCCTAGACAAACTCATCCATTTTGCAATTTTCTGTTCATAGAGACACTTTCCTGGTCTCAGAAAGTCAAATGACTCCTAAGTTAGTTTTATGAAAGTAAATATTTAACGGATGCATGACTGCACCTTGGAACTCTGGAGGAACATATTTTAAGATCTTACCCATTCACAATGATGTTTTCATTTGCTCAGGTGTTGAATGCATGTGCTGTCTTTTTAATTTCATTACTTATATAGCAATGGTTATTAATAAAGATAATACAATAGTGATGGGCAACATGTTCCCTTTCGTGGTATGGAATTGCTTTCTGAAAGTTTGCTGAAAACTGGAGAATCTACTTGCAGAAATTCAAAGGTTTTTAAGCAGGGCTCTTTGAGCTGTGGCTGTAGCAGGAGAATGGCTGCAGTGACTTGGGAACTGCTGTATGTGAAGTTTCCTGTCTTACTCTTTTAAAGTCAATGATAAACAGACCTACAGCTGCAGTGAGATCAGAACCTGGTTCTTTTCGTTCAAATAAAGATGGCTTGGATGATGCCAGGAATGTGTTTTTGCATACATAATCCTCCTTCCTTCCACTCTTGCTCTCCAAACCACATTTATTGGTCCACAGATATTGAATTAAATACAAGCACCTTGTTAAATCTAATATGAAGGTCCAGTTTGCACAGTTGCTATAGCTTAAGCATGTCCAGAAAGGCCTAAAGAATTAGAAGTGTCTATCAATCACCCATGAACCTAATCTTAGAAGCTGCATAGCTGCTGGCTGCAGTTGAATGTGCTGTGGTGTCCTCCCTAAGAGGCTACAACCTGGACCATTAAAATTAGCTTGTATTTAAAGAATAACAAAATGATTAGCTAAAATATTCAGCAATCACACACACAGATGTTGTGAAATTTTCCTTCAGCACTGCTATGTATTAATTTCTCGATAAAAGCCCAAATGTTTTTTTCATCTATCCATAAACTTGTAAAAAGATACTTAAGCAATTTTCCCCCAAACCTTTCTTTACCATTCCAGCACAACCTGATGGAAAAATAATTGAAGCCAGATGGCAAGTGCCAATTGTTTTAAATGCAACCTTGTCAAAGAAAATACCCATGAAAACTTCGCTTCAGCTTCATCTTAGCTTTTCATTTTTTTAGAACTTACCATTTCAAAAAGAAAGAAATAGTCTTTGTTGAAAATATTTCAACTTCTGCTCATTAAGTTGATTAATTTTTTTCCATGGATGTCTAGTGTGTAAACTCCAATGTTTTCTATGACGCAACATAGGAGCTCTCTGTCAGCTGTAGGGCATCAGGGTAGCAAAGCCATGCAGTCACAGAGGCCATCAGCCTGCTGCAGGGTCCCAGGCAAAAGGAGAGGCTTCAGACTCAATGCCAATAGTCACAGAACAGATGAGACTGGAATGGACCTCTGGAGGTCATCTAGTCCTAGATGAAGAGAAGACCTAGATGTCATCCTATTCCCCCTGCTGTGATGATGGCACTGCCTGGGGACAGTGAAGGGCACTCAGGTCAAGGGAAGTTGAGAGTGGGACATCTGATGTCTCCACAATACTCTGAGCTTCCCTCTGAAAAACACCTGCAGCATTTCTTCTGGCTTGAGGGAAAGATATGCAGAAAATGCCTCTTCCTTTTCTGATTCTTTGGCTTTTGATTGTGATAGGGTACTTGTTCAAGAAACGGATCGCACATTTGTCATTTCTTCCCAGGTGGGAGTGTCAGTTCTAGAGAAGCCCTGAGAAGAGAGGGGTACAAGATCTTCCATTTTTCCTTTGATTATTTAATCTTGGTAAAAATTACTTGCTTATCAGTTCTTTTCATTTCCCCACATCTCAGGAGCTTCTCCTGACTGTTGTTTTCTGAAAATTGGGGGAATTCCCATTCTCCTCCTTGTCAGAGGGAACCAATTCTGCAAGAACAAATGGTGCTGAGGAAGATATATACCAGGTAGTTTGGAAGTACTCTATAACTTACAAAATGGTGAATCCTCATTTCACTGTCACTGGTAAACAAGTGAGGAACATCATCAAGAGATGATGCCTTGATCTCCTTGCTCATAGGTTAACTAGTGAACTTGATTTCAGGTTATTTTAGGCATTCTGATTTTGAGCTCTGTTGGATATCCGAATGTATTTCAAGGTAATTGCATGCTGTGGTGCTCTGTAGATGGGCAATTTGCCCTGAGTGATTTTTCTGTCAGTCAGGAACAAGGAGCCATACTTCACTGGCCAACAGAGAAAAGGGCCAGGATATATTTTAATGGTGAGCAATCCCAAATAGATTCCCAAATAGCATAGATAAGAAAGCTCTTGTATCAGCAGCAGGAACTGTCAAAATTTTCTCCTAGGTTCTGACCCCTTGGACTTAAATAGAAATAAATGAGGAATGAGTAAGACAAACAAAGGAAAAAAATGTAAGAAATAGCAAATGTTTGGGGATATAATCAACGAAAAACCAAACAAACCTCCATGTGACATCCCCAAATCTGCCTGCCAAGTATGTGATTTACATCTTCTGCAAGAGGATTTAAAAGAAATGTCTAATAACATATCTGATTCTCGTAACCTTCTCCCCTTTTGTTACCTCTGTCCATGACATTTAAGAGCACAGCTGGAGCCCCCCAAGCTAACTGAAGTCATATGATGCTCTGAGGGCAGCCAAACTTCCCAGAAGCAGTAAGAGGCTGACAGGCTGAGCAACCCTAAAGGATAGCAAAGTGCTTTTTAAAAAGAGAGGGAAACAGAAAGATGAGGTGGAGAAAGTGGATAGGAGATGGAGTAGGGGTGGGATACAGACTGTTTGATCAAATTTGTCATGTCAATAAAAATATTTTAAATTAAATATTATATGTTTTTATTTTTCTTTTCTTCTGTTCTTGTGGAGGAGTCATACTGAACTATTTGTGGTATGTGAAGTATTGGAAAAATAAACCTGGACAAAAGAGATGCACAGATGTTTTCTATGTTCTTTTTTTTTTTTTAAAGAATGTTCTTGGTTACCACCCTTTGCTGCAGGAGACAGCTCTGTGGGCCACGTACTGAATGTCCTTCTGTTCTGTTTCAGGTCTGTGTGAATCAATAGGTGCTGGTAAACCAGGGGAAGAGAAGGATGGTCTCCTCAGGACCTGCTACTGGAGCAGACATGCTGTGCTACCTGGCTGGCAGCAAAAAGGTCCTCTCATAATTCCTGTTAGGGCAAAATCCACATGGGACAGGTGTGACTGAGCTGGAATTTGCATTGCTGCCGCCATCAGTGCCAATTTTTCTTTCCCACTGTGAACAAGGACTAATTTAGAGGTTGGCAACAATAGTTAAAATACCTGAAAAACAAGTGTAAAGTGTTAGGATTTGTGTCTGAATACCAGAGTAAAATGCAGCCTAAGAGATAAGAGGCCAGGGACACTCTTTGAGTCCATGTAGCTCTAACTTCAGTCAAAACTGGCAGCATAAAGCCAAATGAAGCCAGCTGTGGAGAGGGGCTCCTGCTCCCTAAATTTACTGAGATGTTGTGATGAGGAATGAGGGATTTCTACAGCTGTTAAGATCTCTATGGCACCATATATCTTTGCAACAAAGAAAAAATTTTCATTTAGGGGTGTGGTTTCTCTACCCTGGAACAGTCACATGATCATTATGGAAATAAAAAATTGTCTTGAACCTTGAGCCTCGGAGAGCAAATTATTCTTTGTAGAGAAAAACCCCACAAATATGATAAACTTTATTATTCTTTTGCTCATTTATCACACAATCATAGAATCATAAAATGGCTTGGGCTGTAACAGAGCTCAAAGACCATCAAGTTCCAACCCCCCTGCCAAGGGTAGGGATGCTACCCACAAAATCAGATTGTCCTGGGCCCCATCCAGCCTGGCCTTGAGATCTTATGTGTATCTTTATATCAATGTAGCAAATCAGGGTCAGTAAGACTGTGTCTTCCCTCTTGAGCTATTCTATTTGAGCTTCATAGTCAGCCTGGTCAGAACAGCTTTCCCCTCTGTCAAGAATGGCACCATGGACTTTGTCGGTATTTGGCATCAGTCTGAGAGAATTCAGCAGTCATCTGTGCCAATCTGATACAGCAATTTGGTTATAGACACCTATGCTAGATTACTGGGAATAAGCATGATATGCTTTAATCTGAAAATGATGTACATCTCCTCTGCAGTCTATAGATCTACATTTGCGCAAAAATATCATACATTAAGCTAGGAAAAGATATATTTAGAGAGCCTTGTGCTAGAGTCTTTCACAGAAACATGAAAGGAATTCCCTGAGAAAAATTCAGCCCGTTAATTTAGTTAATTCAACAGCAAAATCCACTACCATGACATATGCATCACTTAAATGTATTTTGTGGAGACTAGATTATCACAAAATAATAATAATACTGTTGTGTTATGCTGGAGATACTGGTTGAATGTAATCACAGCTGGATTGATTTTGCAGTGTCTTTACACTGCTGAATCATTCATATCATTCACCTTGCTACCCTGCACGATGGACAATGTAGAACCCGTACAGAAAGAAGAGATATACAGAGGCCAGGGATGCCTTTCTAGAGAGGATTTTGAAATATCAGACTGATTTAATTTTGATTTTGTGAAAAATAATGATAATTCTCCACATAGTTAATGATCTCATATTCTCTTAATAAAATGTTTTGACTGTTACATAAGGCAATTAAAACCAATTAAATAAAACATTGCATTTAAAATGCAGCTTCAACATCATTAGATATCAGATATCAGAAATTCTTTGAGAAATAGAAGGTATTAAACTAGATTACAGGGAAATACCGCACAAAGATATTTGGTTCTGGCAGTACTGGATATTGCCATGAAACATTCTGATGACTGTCAAAAATCCCATGGAAAGCTATAAGAGAAACCTTTTCCACATTATAAGTGGACCTTGTACATAAATCATCTCTCACATATCACATTTCAGGACTCCATCCCCATGCAACCCATATGGATCTTCTATATCCTTGTAATTTTACATTAATCTGTGTCTTTGTGGATATTTTGGCATAGAAATACTCTGCTCAGATCTGCCACAAAGTTTGAGACCTCGGAAATCATCTTTTGGTTGAGTCTGTAACAATGACTGCTAAAATGGGGTGAACCACTGGTGATCTGCCAGAAGGCAATCAGCACTTCAAGTATATTTAACTTAAACTTTCACAGTCTATTCATTTGAAAAGTTTGCACAATGGAAAAGACTTGCAAATTACTAAAGGCTGCCTATGTTCCTTTGGTTTCCACCTCAGGAGCAACCGCTCCTTATTCTATCGGCTTTAACAGGAGAAATGAAAATAGGTCATTTGGGGAAACATTAAAGCTATTTGCCTACAGTGTGCATAGATGATGGAATGAGCCAGATAAATGAGAAACTCAGAGCCCTACAGCAGTCAGGAAAGGACTTGAGCTTTCTTTAAATACCAGCGGTTTTTTAAGTCTGGTCAATTGATCCTGGATAAAAAGAATATTGTTGGTATCTCAGTAAGCTGGTTAATGTGTATTAGACTAAAGTGTTTCAGAGGTAATGGGGACAACTCAGTTTGCCAAAAAATGCATTAAGAAAATATGTTTTAAAAAATGTAATTTTGCAGAGCTGTCAGCACGAGGAGGGTGTGCATCACGCCAAATGGATCTGCAACATCTTCTTGACAACTTTCAGGTTCCATTAGCAACTGAGGATGCCTGTGAATTCAAGTGTTATATCCATTAGAAAGCAGTTCATGTTCATCTTTATTAACTGAATCACTATCCATCTCTCAGATTATCTTTGCTTTTCTTAGAATGACACCAAGAAAAATGTGCAACCAAACACTACAACTGAATTTGGTCTTCTTTTGAATCTACAGGAAAAGACATGCTTGAATGCAATTATTCTCTTAAGAAAAAAAAGTAACCCATGGATTCATTTGGGGCCAAGCTGTGCTTTGGCACCAGGTTACACTGAAATAGCAGCCAAGGTCACAGATGCTCTCCTCTCTCTCCTCCTGCCTGCTGTATTTCACACCAGAGCCAGCAATAAATGCAATCTTTACATTCAAGGAAAGAAATACAGGGACTGTGCCCTCCTTACTTCCATAAGGCTATACAAGGTGAGATTTCAAATACCTTTTAAGGGCCTGAAATTCAAGATTGCTGTCTGTCAGGTGCCTGAGTCTGTATCATCAGTCCTGACTTCACTCCTCCTCATTCCCTGCAAGTTCATGCTGGTTTGTCAAATGAGAAGTCTTAAAATATGATGCCTAAGCACTTCCAATATTCATGAAGCCAGAGGAAGAACAATTACAAGGAAGCATGATACTATAATGCAATAGGCATTCAGGCTGAAAGGCAAGACTAGGGCCTGTATTCAGGAATATTTTCTCTTTTTCATCCAGTTGCTACTTAAGAAGAGGAATGGAAGGTGGAAGATATCCTATTCTAGAATTTATGTCACTCTTTTTGGAAGACTAGCTTTGAACCCACAGGCCAAGAGGAATTTTGATCTCAATCTCTTTCTTCCTGCATGATTCTCTAGCCATCAGCCATGGTGCAAAAACCACAGCAATGCTGTGATCATCTCAGAATGGCTGATAGGTCTTGCACTGAATTTATTGCTTTCGGTGATGGCTAGATATGCTTTGAGCAAGGGTGCTAGGTAAGGCTGGTCAGAGGAGCTGGACATTTGGGGAAGTGTGTTTGTTCCAGGTGGCCTCAAGGAGATGGGTGTTTAGATGTTCAGCCCAGCAGGCACAATGCAAGTAGCACATAAATTATTTCATGAAAACTTGTCTCATGCTGCATCTGTACTACTACTACTGTAGCCAATATAATGACCCTCTAATCCTGCAATATAATTGCTTAGTTCATCATGCCTGCAATTATGTTGCGCTGTGTAAAGGTTGTGTTGCAGGTCAGTGATTGTTTCGCACCAGAAACCTGAGGGGCAGGTTCTGGGACACGACAGGAGGGAACAAGAAGGTGTCTGAAGATGGAAAGCCTGCTAACATAGCACTGAAGGGCTGAAGCTGAAGCAGTGTCACCCATACTGCTTCTGGAGCAGCTGCTAAACTGAACTGACCCCAGAAGTGGACACAGGATTTGTTTTGGAGGGAAATAGTTGGTTCAGTCTGCAAGATAGTGTAGGTGCACACAATTTCTCATGTAGAGCATGTGCACCAGGAAATGCACAACAAGAACTGAGCAACAGAGCTATTTACCAGGCTAAAAGTATGGTCAGGCGGCAATGCACTTACACAGGGGCACCTAATCCCTTTCTTGTACTCCTGAAGTGCAGGGTCCAGGACTAGATGGTGGGAGGCAGAACCAGGGCTCCCTCTCCTTCCACACTGATCCTCTGCACAGGAGGGAGGCTGTGCCCCATCACAAGTAAAACAGCACTTTTCCCTGAAGACCTATAGGAGGAATTCCTTGAGGATAGCTTAGGAATAAGTTTAGCCAGTACCCAAGAGACACTTTTTCAGAGCAGTTTTGGGCTTCATCTAATGTGTGTTATAGTCAGATAGAACAAGCATATTTTTGTCATGCTATTTCAACCCAGCTGTCCCAGGAGTCCAGAGTTATATAGCTACTCATGCTCCTTTTTTTATTTTTCCAATTCTCTTCCATGTTTTGTTTGCATTAGCTGGCAATGGTTCATTTAGTTGCATTCCCTTCAGCGCAACAGCATGGGAACACATTGAGAAGGCTGACTATCTTAATTACAGTAATAGGGGTTTTGGAGGTGTAAAACTATCTTTCAGCAGCAGAAATATGTTGTGCAGGGCAAAGTCAACTCTAAGAATGCCAAGTGATGTGTTATGATTCTCAGATGCTGAT
>NW_008669122.1:93745-103190 GCF_000695815.1 Acanthisitta chloris
AGAGATTGTTCCAAACACAGTTTTATTGTACATAGAATATTTTCTGTAACAACACAAAGTTCATCTGTGGCATTATATGCAGACATCTTTAGAAGCAAACACACAAAAACAAAATCTGCACCCAATTTGTTGATCCACATCTACATCAAGACTCTGAGAATAAAACATGATTAAGCATCATATTTAAAAAGGCAGGCAGTGTAGTACAAATTACAGTGAACCACATCAAAGGACAATCAGGAACACAAAGTCCATGGAACAGCTTGAAGAAGTTATTCGGAACAGGAGAATAACCAGGATCTGAGGCCACATTTTGAGAAATTTCAGTGTATCCTGCTAGATGTTTTTAGGTAGACAGAGTAAAATACTACACTTGATAAGCTCCAGCCATAGAATCATGCAGTTTCACTGCAGTCTTTATGGGTTCACAGCTGGCATCCCTTGAAGCATTGCCAGGCCACTCACTGCTTGCACAGGTTGCTCCAAGCAGAAAAGGTCAGAGGAGCTCAGAGCTAACAGAGCTAACCAATAAAATGTGAAAAGTAATCAGAATATCTCAAAATGAAGTAGTAGTTATTTTTGCATTCATGTACTTGTGCTATTTGCTTTGAAGGCTTCTATCTCCCATTTGGATTGTTGCAGTAGTGGCTGAGGTATGCCTGGCAGCTGTTCTTCATTCTCTGCAGGAGTGAGGCTCCAGATTAGCAGCCTTGGAGCTGGGGGTCACCCAGGCTCTTCCTGCCCTGCAAAGAGACCCCACACAGCCAGTGGGACATGAGAGCTCTCTGCCTCTGCCACTGGCTCTTGGAAAGCTGCATTCTGCCATATGAGCAATCTTGTTCTCAAAGTCAAACCACACACAACAGCAAAAGTTTCATTTCAATGACAGGCAAAAATAAAGGAGAGAATAAATTGGAAATCAGGTATACTAAGGGACATAGAAATTTGTCAACAAAGTTAATGGTGAGGAAAAACCATTTTCAGGCTGACAGTCCACACACCTGTGTTGAGCACCTATATTTGCTTATCTCTGTCCAAGCTCTAATCAGACTCTTTCAGAGTGCCTCAAATGTCTGAGACATGCCAGGCATCAGACTGTGGACCACAACAAAAAGTTTTCCATAGATCAGGAGGAATTAGCTTGCCTATTTAAAGCATTTTATTATTTTAAATTAATGAAGCAGCTTCTGAATTGTATGAAAAAATCATCTACATATAGTATCTTGGCAATAAGATTTTCCTTATCTGTATGTCATGCTTCTCGAACACTGAATCTCTAATATTGAGGTATGTATGTTGCTGCACTTCTAGGAGTAAACAAAATAAACCTACTTTTTTGATCACAATTGCACTCCTTTATAATGAAGAGTGTGGTGAAATAGATTTCCAACAGAAATAACATGTAGGAATATCAAGTAAATTGTGGCCCAGGCAGGATGAGAAAATGAGAAACTTTCTTATCCTTTATCAGCACTTTATGGAAAAGATGTAAAGTAAGTACTAATATTCCAGGGTGAGGAGAAAAATTGGTCAAGTTTTGCATATTTAGTTTAATTTGCCAGTTTCTTGGCATTTAGATGTGTTTTTCTTTTAAATGATTTCTGTTAAGTATGTTCATATCTGTAGCTCTGAATACATGGTGGTCATGAAACACCAGTTTGAGGTTCTGTTGACACAGCACCATAGTGGAGTTTCACGCAAACACTCACTATGGAACACTTTCTACTGAAATACCCCTCCTCTTCTCACAGCCCAGTGTTTTCCTAGCCCTTGATTATTAATCATACTTTGTACTGTTTGTGACCTTTAGCATACACAGGTAGGATGTATGTGCCACTCTGAATCAGGTTTCCAGTAATATGGAAAATCTGCAGCAAAAAAAAAAGAAAAAAAGAAAAAGAATAAGGACAACTTGTTTGAATGAACTCTTTATCTGGATGACTTCAAATACTTTGACATCTATCTATACTTTTATTTGGCAAATGAATCAAGGATAATTAAATGAGAATGGTAACATCTGTCACCAATCAATGGACTCACAGTAAAATTAAAATGGTATTTTTTCTCCTAAAATCCACTTTTTTTCATCTGATGCCATTCATTGAGATCAGATGCATTTTACTCTAGCTGTGTCAGATCTTGGAATTACATAAGTAATAAAGTCCTGAAGGCCAATGGCATGGGAACAATGGAATGCGTAACAATATAATCAGCAGCAAAATCTATATTTAATGTGTGGCATTCTAATGTTATAAAATATGATTTTTAAACCTCTTTGTTCTTTGTCACCAGGTTCTATGACTGCTAAGAGTTTTTAATCTTGTGCCATTTTATCTTAGCTTATGCTTTTTTATTATTTTTTGTTTTGTTTCTGACTTTGGAAATTATTATATAAGATACATGAAGGAGACAAGCGAGGCAGTATAAATGGATAAAGCAATCTATAATGTGCTTAGCAAATGTTAATCAGAGCCAACAATTTTTTCAACTTGACGGTCTCTTAATCTTTTGCGTTGAACACCGAAAAATGTTTTCTTGTTTCAAAAGCTACCAAGGCATTCAATAGTAACAATTTTATTGCTGGGATTAGTTGAGCTCTAGCACTTCTTAAATGAAAATGTTACTTTGAAAGAAAAAAATATAACAGGTCAGTCCAAAAAATTTCTGTTCTACTCGCTCTAATAAATGACAGACACAGCTTTTTATACTGTTCCCTTTTCATAAAATCATAGGATAGTTTGAGTTGGAAGGGACTTCTAAATGTTGTGTTTGCAAGGATGGGGCATTCATCGCTTCTCCAGGCAACCTGTTCCAGTGTTTCACCATCCTCATTATAAATAGCTTCTTCCTTATATCTAATCTTAATGGATACTCTTCTATTTTAAAACCATTACACCTTGTCCTATCACAACAGGCCCTGCCAAAAAGTCTGTCCCCATCTTTCTTAAAGGCCCTTTTTAGGTACTGAAAGGCTGCAATGAGGTCTCTCCTGAGCCTTCTCTTCTTCAGGCTGAACAACTCCAGCTCTATCAGCCTGTCTTCATAGACATCCAGGCCTGTGATCATCTCCTCTGGATCCAATCCAACATTTTATATTTATAACACTAAACACAACACTACCCTAAACCAGTGTGAAGGGGAAGGTGCTAATGATACAACAGGAAAGGCAGGAAGTTTACAAATAAAGAGCATCCCTCTGTCAAAAGGCTGTGACACAGAGACAGGAGGCCAAATGTCACAAAAACCTTCAGAACCAAATCCTAGGGATCCCTAGGGAAGCCAGATGGAGTTTGTGGGCAGAAGAATTAATTTACTTGAGCTTATTGTAGGATTATGATCTTAATTTTCTCTGATGAATTTAAGTAGAAAGAAACACCACACACACTGGGATTCTGAGAGAAAATATCTCAAGGTAGGATTCATCTCACATAACTCTGGCCAGTTGCAGTTAGGCAGCAGCCTTGGGCAAGCTGTGTTGAGTCCATCAGCAGAGAGGGACTTGCAGCTCTGGATTCACCCTCTCTTTTTCCAAGAGCCATTAATTACTTAGCTTAAACTAAGTGCTTATCTTTTGAAGAGGTAAATTAGCTGATAGGAGTCCTGTCCTAAATATCTTTGATAATTGGCATTTTCCCTAGCATACCTCCAGCAGCTGGTGGCTGTGGATGAAATCCCCTCTGAAAGAAGCACTTGTGGCTCCAGCCACATGCCTGGGACTTCCTGACTGCAGGAGGGCTGGAAGCCCTTCAACTCTTTTTTTCTACAGCTTTTTCATATTTTGTGAAGTCTTTAGATTTTTGCCAGGGATGGAATATTATGCCTTAACCTTGAAATAAGATTACTGCTTTTTCAGTGGGTAGATGTTGGTACCTTGAACGTTTGCAGCTGTGAGGTACTTTGGATAATACAGACTGCCTCAGGGCACTTAGGGCAGAAATAATCTCTGAATTCACAGAATATACGCAAAATGGAGAATTTGAGAAAGTGGAGATTTGAAGAGTCAGTGGTCATGTGAGATAACCATGCCCTCACAAAGGAAATGTCCTTGTGGGTTCCTTTTAACTCAGGATTTTTTATGACTCTAAGAGCAAAAGTATACTTTTGCCTAAAAATAAAGTAAAGCTCAGGGGAACATGGAAAAAAACTGTTGCTTCTGATTCTTCTGAAACTTCTGAAACTAAATGTTTTGAGGAATCTCTCTGTTTCTGAAGGACATAGCTGTTGGGCCAGACTGGGAGCTTTAGAGTATCTCCAGCTCCCTGTGACATCAAATGTGATTTTGGGTGCTTGGCACTTCTTTGTAGTTGTGTCCTTTGTGCTTGCACATGGTTTGCACACGGCTTGTGATAGCATCAGTTCCTGCTGGCAGCCTTCTTACAGGTCCTGTCTGTGTTAGCAAACCATCCTCTGGAGTGGGACCAGCTTGTCTGCCTGGCTCTCCTCCTAGTCCTTTTCTCCTTTGGGTTTTTAAAGTTTTAACATTTTTGGAGATTTTTTTTTTTAGAGACAAGAGGAAGCCAAGGGCTACCAGCAACTGGCAGTATCTCTGCCCATTGCTTTCCAAAGACCTGGCCATAAGTCTGTGAAGAGATGGAAACTTTGGCTTAAAGTAAGGAGGACAAATGGTGGCAGAAATTACTCCTAAACTGTGAGTTGGCACATTCTTCAGTGTAATGAGAAAAAGACAGATAGTCAGGCAGCAGAAAATGGCATGTCTGACACTAAGGAGTACTAACAGCTTTGGGCAGTGACGAGTAAGGGTGCAGCAGGTATTTTTCTGATGAGGAGCTCTTAGAATAGCCCACAATCAAAATGTGGAAGGAGTTTCCTCTGGGCCACACAGGTAAATGCCAAGAGGAACATTGCAGGTCATTCTACACTATCTGTGCAGTAGTGTTTTGCTCGTTCAGGGGTATTCCTTCAGATACATATACTATACCATCCCTGGAAAATGCACTAGCTATTCTACCACCTGGGCCTCTCCAGAGGTTGACAGACTATTTGCCTTCAGAAAGCCCTGAACACATCCTTTGCTCTTTCAGACTTTTTTCCCTTATATTGTAGCCTGATGGTTTTCCTGCTCATCCACTGCTTTCATTCTGCCTGTCTTTGCAGACCCAGAAAAAGATTGGCAGTGGTGTTGCATACAGAAAAGCTACAAGGATTTTCAAGCCTATCAAATGTGATTAACCTTAATTGAGTAGTTATTTTATCGAAGCAAGAGCCAATGCTTAAGACTGTAGCAGCTTTACCAGATGCACAGTTTTAACAGATGCCCATAAATCTGACTTTTTATCAGCTGCCCAATAGATTTAACATACTTCTTGGCTGGGAGCAAAGTAAGTATCAGGACATCTCAGCTATTACCCTTGAAGTGAGTCTTTTTCAGACTGGAAAACATACATTACTTGCTGTATTTCAGCATTCTCTAGATACACTTTTTGCCATCCTCTGGCTGCAATGCATCACCTAGTTCACACATGAAAGGAATGGACATTTCTTCAGGATAACTGTGGAGCAGAGGACTGAGTAATGCAATGCATTCTGGAGAACAAAAGGAAGTTCAGACTGTGGATTTCTCTCTGGAAGCAAAACAAATCTTGGAATTTTCAGGTGACTGTAAGGCAGCCTGTAAAGTTCTTAAAAGATGGAGGCTTTATCTGAGAGATGGCAGTGGTTCAAACCCAGGAACCCACTAAGAACTGCAGGACTAGAAAGCAGGCGTGTGGCAAAGGGTGCAATAACAAACAAGGAGATTCACACAAACCATTTCATGCAGTCTACTTAATGCAATAGTTTGAGCTACCTCAATTTAAAGAAATGCTGTATTTTCGTTTAGGAGTTTGTATTCTAATAAAATCCTGCTTTAGAAACTGGTAACCTTTTAGTATCTCTTGGTGCACACACATTCCTGAAACAGTGGGACAATTCTACCTCCAAGTTCTGACCAACTTGGGGCTCTGCTACAAATAAAAACAGAGGTTTGAGGAGGACAATATAGCAGAACTATTAGCAGCACCGGGAAGATGAAAAAAAATCAGATCTAAAGACTGGAGATACACAAGGCTTTAGAGACTGAGGGCTACTCTCTATGCTGGATCTCAAATACTTCTTTTCCACTCAGCTATTGTGTGCTGTCAGATTTTGAGAATATTCTGTGATTTTTGGAGGTTTCTCCATATATTACAGGCAAAACATAGCTAATTCTGCATACCCAGTAACCTCAGATTCATTCTTTGTGCACACACAGAGAAATTTTACCACGTGGTTGTGAGACATTCATTAGAGCTGTGCAGTTTCCAGAAAAGCTGGATGGATTTATGGTACATGCATGTATCAATGACACAGCATATCCATATTATTTGCAGTGTTCCCAAGAAGCACTAGATCTGCAAGAGAGATTTGCACATGTACAGCCACTTGGACTTGTCCAGAGAGGTTGAACTTACTGAGTATCCACAGACTGTAAGGGAAACATCTGCTGCTGCTCTCCTTGGGTTTACAGTGCATACATAATGTGATGCATGTATCCATATTTTTGTGTGGGAATACATGGACAGAACTATGGGGGCAATAAGCAAGTGTTCAAGGCAGTGTAAAATAAATGGAGGAATAATGTGCTAGGTGAATGAGAAGAAAAATGTTGTGACAAATGGCAATTTGGTGGGTATCGGACAGCTAACTATGGCAATGGCTACGGCAATGCTCAGGACTGGGATGGGGTCTCCTTAGAAGTGTTCAGTGGTTTTAGTGCCAAGGAGAAGGAAAGGACAGGCCTCAGTGATATTCTGCAGGAAAGACAGATCTATTAGAAATTCAGGTGAACATAGAACTCAGAGGGAGAAGCGAAAGCTGTAGGAGAAATTGTATTTTCCTAGCTCAATACACTGATGGATTACAGTGTGGGACATTTTAGCACACTGGTATTTTGTTAGGGGGTTTGGGAGGGTTTTATTTGTGCTTTGATTGCATTTAGAAAATAGAACCAGAATTGTTATTCCCAGTGGTATATGTGAAAGCAGCAGGCTCCCCAGGGTGCTGCTGAGGGATGCGCTGGGAGCCATGGAAAGAACACATGTTTGCATGCGAGACCACAGAGTGCCCACTGGAGACACTCCAACCACTTTTCAGACTCCTGGAGGTGCAGAGAACACATGTCAGTCTGTCCCACAAGTCAAACTCACTCTTGCTGGCATAAGCAGGTGAACAATTCCATTGTATGTATGTGCAGAGCAGATTAAAGGATCAGATTAATACATTTTATTAAAAGTATTCACTGCATATGGTAAAGTCATTTTCACATCTAGTGTCTCAAGCATTCACTTTTAGTACCCTGAAGGGAATTAGAGCAATTGGACTAATTGCCTAACAAATTGCCTTTGTAGACCAAAGGCATTTTTAAAAGGTACAAGACCAGAAAAATTTTATTTTCTTGCTCTTCTATAACCAAAGTTGTCCAAACTTTTATTTTGTTAAACTTTGACATTATAAGTGGGTCTCAGGCTGAGTTTTTATTTACCAAGTCATAGCTGTAAGCCAGTTTTGATGTCCAGGTTATAAAAAAATTCTTGAAAACAGCATCTTCTAATGGAAAAACTGAAGTTGTCCAAGCTTTGGTGAGGTAAATGTGCCACTATAGTAACAAAAAATACCTGTTTTTTTCTATACACCAAACCTCACCACAATCTCTTTGTGAGGAATTTATATTACTAGAGTTCCCCAGTGGAATGTGTATTCTTTATGTTATTGATGAATTAACCCCTCTCTTTTCTTCAGCTGGGGAATTTTTATTCTTGTTTACATAATGTTATGAACAATCCTTTAAATACTGCACATGAAGTATTGACCACTTTGCTGTCATATTTCCAGTAAAATTTAATAGCAACGATGTTAAAATTTTACTAAAGTTCTTTTTAGTATTTCTTCCAAAAATGCTTCCCTGCATAGCAGAGCATACACTTTCCTTTATCTTGGCATTCTGCTCTTCAGCTGCCGTCATTCCATCTCAGGCATTTACTTTGAAATGCCTGCCAAATATTTTTGCCCCAGTACCACAATAACAGCATAGCAATGTGGGAGCGATTCAGTTTGGTGCATTTACAATGAGAGCAGAGAAAAGGCTCAGGAAAGTGGTCTATGAGTTAGGTTCGCTTAGTGATATCCAAATCCTAAGCAGATCTATTAAATATCATTAAAAGTCATGCTTGCTTTCTTCTAAGTCACTGTTTCTTCTGATAAACAAGACAGCTTGGATGTGAGTTGTTTGGGTTTTGTTGTCTACTTTACTTTTAGAAACTCAGCTTGAAATAAGTACATTCCAGATAGAGCTGCATTAGGCAATGTCTTCAGTAGTGCTAGTCTGCAGAGCTCTACTGAGACCAGAGGAGCTCCCCTGATTCACCCCAACTGGCTCCATGGCCATTTTCTGTGGGTACTTGACTCTTGCAGAGGTGCTGAGGTTTTGGCATCGCCTGTCCATGTGTTTTCCCCAGGAGAATGCAAAGCACACTGCAGCTCTGCTCTTAAACTTTAACACTGAGTTATAGGGAGCATTTTGCAACAGTCAGGATCCCTAAGCTTCAGCTCATTCAGATCCTGGCCACCTTGTAAATCCTTGCCCCACTTCAATGGAGGAAAGAGGGATTGTATACTTGAGGTTCAGTTGAGAGGGACCACCCAAGTCAGAGCTCATTTCACTTCTGCTGACCTCCTCTGATATGCCCATCAAAGCAGTGATTAAAATACAGAGCAGGAACTTTGTGTAGTGCAAATGTATTCCATCAATCTCCTTTTCATCTGGCTCTACAAATACTTCAGACCTGAGTAACTGGCTGAAAATTTTGCAAACAAGAATGAGTAAATGTAAAGAGATTTTTTTCCCCCTATTCTGGAGCAGGATGATCTGTTTACCTTTCTGAAGGAGCTGTCAGCAGAGTGGTCATCAAGAAACATGAATTCACAAACAATGCACTGCTAGGAAAACAAGTACATGTAGAAACTTGTTCTTCCTATTTTCAAGATTTTTTTTCTTTGCTATTTGTGTCTGGCAGCAGGCTTTCTTTTCTAGTTCCAGTGCAGCCTTGTAATAGATGCTTGGTTGCCTGCTTAACTAGATGAGGCTGAACCTGCAAACAATTTACTCACCTGTTTGGCTGCAGTTGTACAAGCACATAGGTCATGAAAGTCAAGTAAGTGAATGAATGGGGCACTATGATGCATCCAGTTTATATGTACTGCTACATGTATAAACAATGATAATCCTACTGTACCCTTTAAACACTCTCCTGTGTTATTCTCCTATGCACTCTATGCTACTGGTGTCTTTTCATCACCAGCCTAGTCCTACTAGCTCCAATGGAAAATTTTCAAAAACTTAAAGAGTAAAGGAGCATTGATGGGGGCACTGCATTGCAGTTAGAATACATGGACATACTCCACCCAGCAG
>NW_008669122.1:103201-113158 GCF_000695815.1 Acanthisitta chloris
CAGAGAGCCCGACCCAGAGCCAGAGCTGCAAGCATCAGCAGGGAGGAGGTTGTGCAGATTGTGCAGAGCTGGGGCTCAGGAGTGTATGTTGTCCATAACCTCTTTCCTTGGGCCCCAATTGTTGTCTATCTCTGCAAGAGAACACACACATATATCCATCTTTCTCTGGACACGGCTCGTGGACTGTGATGTACAGTGCAATTCCTTATGTGGGCTTTCTGAAGCTTGGTTCTATATATATATGTGCCCTTTCCTGTGTCTCTGGCCCTCCCAGACTCATACAACACATACACCAGAGAAATGCAACAGAAACGTTTTGCTTCTGCAGTGTTTTGGGCTTTGCACACCCACACAGGGACTTTATTTAGTTTGGTCTGTAATCTTTGGATATGGGATGTTCTTGCTAAATCATCTTGGTGTCTAGGAGACGTGCACTGGAGGAAATCCAAATACAGCTGTCCTGTTCCCTGGTGCCGGACAGAGCCATGCTCACATGTTCTAGGAGCTTGTGCTGGGCTGTATCAGGGGGGTGTACCTTTCTCCACACAGCACTGTGGTCTCCTACACCTTTTGCAAAGGAAGAGATTTCTGAAGAGCATGAATGAAACTGTGTGCCTTTTGGCTGGTCATTGTGTGGAGGAAAGGAATGAAAAGTCTTCAGACATTTCCCTGTTTCATGAGTACCCACAGAGGTGACACTTATGAGAAAGCCCTTGGCATCCCTGCAGCCCAGCTCTGCTGGAGTCAGTTGCGCTGCAGTCACTGTCACGTTGACCGTGCACTTAAAGGTGATGCAGACCCATATGCCTCTGTATGCACCTGTAAGGGAGCAAATATGTACCACAGCACCACAAAGCTGCCATTGCTGGTGTGCTCTGACTAGTGCCATGGACAGCAGCCACACTCACAGCAGAAGAAATTGCTGTCTAATACACTGCAGGCATTGAAGCAGATCAGACACAGTCAGCATTTCAGCTCTCCATCATTGTGCTTGGTTGAGATGGGAGGTGAGAACAAAGGAAGAGTACAGAGCTCTGTATGAGTATTTCAGAGTGTCCAGATCACTAGGCTGTATTCCTTAAACCATCATAAAATAAGTCACCTACTATTTGGTTCTGTGGCCATATATTCTGAGGTCCCTGCTGGAGTCAGTAAACACAGATATATACCTTCCGTGTGTAATTCATCTTAAGACAGGTGTCTAAGGCATACATAATGTGAATCCTCCTTTGGATGTGCCCAAATTTTTCTGTTAACTTCAGGCAAAAAACCTGCACAAATTGAGAAAAAATGTCTTCAATTTATACAGATTAAGTTAGGTGGGACAAATTTGCATGCAGATCCCTCTCATGACAACTATAAAGTGTCTCTTGGTCAAGTAAAAAAAAAATTAAAAAACAAAGGATTGTCTCCAGTACATTCCAGCCCACATCTGGGCTGGAACTAAGGATAGTCTTATTTTTCTGTCTGGGTATTTGTACAACTTCTCTCATGTTAGTGTTTTGTACCTTCTGGGAGGCTAGCAAAGTCAAACAGTCACCTGATTTATCTCTCTTCGTTCTCTCCAAGTAAAAAAGAAATGAGAAAAATTGTTTCAAAGATACTCAGGTGGAAATCAGAGAGACATCAGAGCAAACATGAGAACGAATAATCTGTGCAGTTGGTTGCTGAGAGAAGCTGGGCTCCTGTGTTCCACCACTGTTTTTGCAGGTGAGGTTTTTGCCTTCTAAAGCTGAGGAAGTCTAAAGACTGGATGGGTTTGAAAGACGCACATCTGCCTTCGAATTGTATTGTTATTATCATGGGATAATTTTACATAATTGACACCTTTTACAAAAAAAAATTGATTTGGAAGATATTTTGTTTATACTGTAGCTAAACTCTGCCTGAGTTGTCTAGTCCCACTGAACCATACAGTATGTTCATCAATGCATAGTTCTCTTCCATTTCAGCATTTGTTATGAAAACCTAAATTCTTACTCTGAGCTATTTATGCTGGCAGTGCTTCAAAGGGAGCAACTGCTTCACTTCATGCCAACCTCTGTAGCAGTGGGGAAGAATACCTCTCCTAAGATCATTTATATCTTGTTAACCTTTCGATGCAGATTTGTCTCAACACATTTTTTTTCCTTTAGTACATACCTGCAATGACAGGAACTTGTTTGACAAGACATTGATATAAGAAGATATGTGTTCTTGTTTAGTGAAAATAAATTTACCTGTGAATCAAAACATTTTTTATTCTCTTTCTTCACTTGTGGGCAAAACAAATACAAGAATTTCCAAGCTGCAGAAGCATAACATCCTACTCCTTGCATTGAATGGCAGCCATTACATGGAGCCACTACCAGAGCTGAGAATGAAGGGCTGATCCTCCAAACCATGCAAAGAGAGCAGGAGCCAAAAGGGACAGTTTATTCCAGTGAAAGTAGAGCCAAATCTGCTAATTTTACCTCAGTACCTCCTCCAGTTGTTTCCCAGAAACTTTACTATACCCACATGCAGGTCTTCCACTTTGGGCTATGCCTTGACTTGTAGTATAATCAAGACGTTCACAAGACCAGGTAAATTATTGCCATCAGCTCCCATTTATCTGCTCTTTTAATTCCTTCCAGGAAAAGGTTCAAGACTTACTGTTTGTTTTGCAGAAGGAAAGCATCAGACATGCCTTTGTGGGAGCCAAGATGCCAGAACCACGGCCATGCCTTGGTGTGGAGAAGGGCATGCTCCACCATGGGGGGACTTCTCCCGACAGCAGGAGAGGCTGCGCTGTTGTGCTGAGCACACGCATGTTGCACTTGTCCTCTGCCAAGGAAAATTAAAGCATGGCAGGATGATGCCAGAAGTGATTTAGCACGTAAACCATGCCTGCTGTAAAGGAAGAAAAAAGCCTGCATTGCCCTAGAATCTGCCTGTTTCCATGGGTTTAGAAGTACATGAGGACAGGCTAAAACTGCCTGTGTTCAAAGCACTTTTCAACACTCCATGCAGTGATGCCTCAGGATTGCCAGCTCACTGAGATGCATGGGTGAGAGCTAATTTCACTGTCTCTACTTGCTTGCAAACAACGGCAGATGTTGCTCATTTCCAGATGTTGTTCAGAAAGGGGAGATGAATTACAGCAGTCTGGGTCTGAAGCAAACTTGCATTTTCCAGTAATGAAAATGAAAGATGGTACATCATAAGGTGCAGTTCACTAAATAACCATCATAAGTGAAAAATAAGATTGAGAGGCAGTACTCAGAAAAGCTCCAGATTACAATAGTTGTGTAATGACTCTCTTGCAACACACCTAATATTGTTCAGGTAAGATCAAGCCACACTTGCCTGTCCAGGATTTCTTCCTGGAACAGATATATGTTTATCTACGGGTTTTATATCTTAGGACAGAGATTAGGTGTCATTTCCCTGAAGCTAAACAGAATTACAGCACAAACCCTTCTTTTTTTCCAGTTTTCACTGTAGAAAGACTGTGTTTATGTTAGTAACCAATGTTATGGGACCAGCTTCACAGAGCTAAACAGTTGGTGTTGAGGCTACTATATACATTTTCTAGTGTGACTTACTTTGGAAGAGTGCTAATCTGATCCCATAGACCCAAGAGTAACTGGACTGCAGCAAGCAGGCCAAAATGCATTAAATGAGAATGAATGGGAGATCTGCTTTGAAAGCTCACTTCTGATCTGAACTAAAATTCCAGTGTCCTGTAGTGTCAGTGGAGGTGAAACCTGCATCTACTATGTTGCCTTCTTTTGCCTCTGACCAGAGTACATCAGGTTCTTCAAAAGAACAGATACTCATCTAACAGCAACTGCAATACACTTCATTTGATAGGTATTTATGGGTCATTGCATGAGTCACTCAATGAGGATGTCAGAAGTACTACTGTGTGCTATAAGAGACCATTCCTTCTGCAGGAATAGAAAAATCTGGGAAAATCAGAAGAAATGTCTTAAGTGTGCAAACAGATTATTCAAAGCTCCTGTCATTTGCAGTTTGTTGAACACGAATAAATGCAATTACTGTGAAACTTGTATAACAGCAAGTGATGAAGACTTAAAATTTATGCATATCTGTAATATGTACACAATAAATAATAATTAAACACCCCAGTGGTTACACACATGACAATGTCTTTCTGCTATCGTATGTTTTTAGGTACTTTTTCATTTATGTATTTTCTGTTACTTGTTATGTTCTCTTAAATGTCCCTGACTTATTTTCCTACACCAACTTCATCTTTCTTTTGCTTGGCAAAGATTGTTGTTTTTTCAGCTTACTATTGGGGGCATTCAAATTATTTATTTATTTTTATATAAACAGCATAAGTGCTGCCAGCACAACTTCTTGGAAAAGTGCTAGACTTAGCCTCATTCTGTACGGTAGCCAAGCAGGGCACATTGTTAGTACTCTGTGAACAATGGCTATTATTGTTATATTAACTTGGTTTCATTTCTCGGGGGAGAAAAGAAAGAGTGGTGGATTTAGTAGGAGATAAACTAAATAATAGGCACATGCCCAATTTGGATTTTACTGAGAGCAGCACAATAACTCCAGTTAACATCATTGGGAATGGGGTTAAGCTTTTGGGATTACATCTGTTTCACCAGCTGTAGTCATCCATATGATTTCTAACCTCACCCACAGACTCTCCACGTCAGTAGAAAGAAGCTGTAGCCTCTGGAGGGGCAGTTGGTCCATCTTAAGGTGCCTGGTAAGCATGTGATGAATTGACACCTTTTGATGACTGTCATTCTACTTTTGAAATTGTTAATGTTACAACTTTTTTCTGGAATGTCTTGAGCTCTGAATATCCCACACTGATCTTTTGAACATGAAGAGTTTCTGCTAGAGCTTGGGCACCATTTTCAAAGCCCACAGCTGAGCAACCCTGGCCTTACTCATCAAAGATGCATTGGGGAGCAATACCTGAGGATGGATGATTTAATTCTGAAGCTGGCTTTAGTGCACATTGTGCCTGACTTTATTAGCCTTCAAAGAGCCAGTTCTTATCACTATTTCCCTTAGCATCAATATTGGTCTCAGCTGAAGGACTATTGTTTCCAGGAAGCTTTTCCTCCAGGAATGAAAGCTTCAAGCAGAGGTTTCTCACTTCATTTTCTATCTGTAATGGCTGCAAAATCAGTGTCAAATACTGTACCTGAATGGTAGAGTCTCTTATTGGCTCATTCCTTTTCATTTGGAGGATTTACTAAACGATGTTCACCATGACTTCAGTGCTGAGGTAAATGGATGATATCTTTGGGAGGGCAGAGCTTCCCCTCGCCCATGCTGAAAATACCTTTTTTCCCTATTTTGGTTGGATTTCTCTGCTAACTAGGAGAAATTAGACATATTAGACATTATTGTTGTGTGCCTTCTGTGTTTTATCACTCTTAAAAGCAGAGTTGGTGTGCCATCACAAAATTTAATATATTCAATGCTTTTGAGGAAGTCTCAGACTATTTGCCACCTGTGCAGAAATGAAAAGATCAGAACTGAGAATAGCTGCATTGAAAATCAGCAATTGTTCTGCCTGAACTAAAAAAAGCTAGGTTTTTGGGCTTGGACAGAGGTAGAATGGATCTTTATGCCTTCATTCTGGTATAAGTACAAACTCTTGTACTGATGCACTTAGCAGATCTGGCTGTGGGACACACTCTGAGTCACCTACAGTGATGTGGCAGATTTAAGCCATATTTTCACGGACTGGAATGTAAAGAGCACAACAGATTAGAAAGGTTTGGAGCTGAATTTCAAGCAATTATTTTCATTTGCTATAAAATATTCTTACATGACTTTAACAGAGGTTATGCTTAGCCTCCTTGCATAGTCATTGTATCTCACACACCCAGCCCAAGGCTCAGGTGCTTCTTCCTGCCACCCTGGCTGCTTTGGCCACAGCCCATGCATATAAAGCACAGCCAGAAGTCACAAATCCCAGCTGCTGCCTGACTTCACAGTATGTCCCCAGCCATGCTGACCCCTCACATGCACAGAAGCCTTTTCGGCCATCACCCAGCACAGTTCTGCATCATGCATCGAAGGAGGTAACTCTTGGGAAGTCTGTCTATGAGCTCAATGCTCCCTTTGCATTTCCAAGTTGTACAGGCTCAGGCAGTGTGGTTTATTTTAAGCTTTGAAGAAGTCAAGACAAGAGCAGTTCAAAATAGTTTTAACTTTAAAATTAATTCAGAGAACTAGAAGTTTGGAGCAGTTTTTCCAATCATAATTAAAAATTGATGCTGCTCTGACTACAGGCAAAGTGTGAGTGAGGAAACTCCGGTTTGCAGGAGCATATGAAAATATGATAGAAACAGTTTTCTGCCAGAGACAAGGGGACAGCTGATATCTAGAGCAGGAAAAAAATCTTTGGGGTTAAGAAAGTCCAAGTGTTAGTGACAGATGTTAATGCTGTTGCTTAATGCTTGACTGGCAGGTAGTCAGATAGTTGTGAGTTGAGTGTGGCTTAAGAGCTTACTTGAAAGCAAATAGAAAGAAGCTTGAAATGAGGCAACTCCAGTTCCTGGTTCTGGGAGGAACATGGGAACTGCAGTGAGCTGTGAACACACATCTGTTTAGCCCAATGTCCAGTGGCAGATGCTTTGGAAAAGCAAAGAAATATGTCATGTATAGAGCATTCCTTCCTCTCCTATAATCCCCCAGATCCTGGCAGTCAACAGTTTAGGGACTTCCTAATGCCAAACGTTACATCTGGACCGTTGTTTTTAATAGCCACCAGTGGACCTATCTTTCATAGATTTGACTAATCTTTTTTTGAATCAATTTATACCTTTGGCCTCTGCAATGTTTTATGGCAATGACCCCTTGGGCTGACTTACGCCGCAAAACAACTTTCTTTTGTCTGTTTTGAAGCTGGCTTTCAGTAATTTCACTGGGTGTCCCAGTTCCTGCACAGTTAAAAATAGTGAATGACTGTCCCTTGCTCAGACTCTTGAGGCTGGGCTCATTTTAGAGATCTGCAGTTTCCTTTAATGAAACAGAAAAAGATTATTCTCTGAAAACTGCTCTGTATCTTTGTTGCCCTCTCTGTTATGCACTCCTTCAGACAGGAGGACAAGATTTAAAATATGAGTACACCACATTATACTACTTCCCATGTCTTCTGCCTGTTTATGGCCTCTATATAGTGGACCCTGTTCACATATGCCTGAAAAGGAAACAAATCCTGGTAAAAGACAGTACAATTGTCTCTTGTGTTTCTTGTTCCCCTGACAAGAGCTGATAAGGTGTGTCCCCAGGGCAGAGGACAGAATTATAGAATCATTTAGGTTGGACAAGGTCATCTAAATCATCAGCCGCAAACCTAACAGTGCCAAGGCCACCACTAAACATCTACATGTCTTTTAAATACCAAGAAGGGTAGTAACTCTGCCAATTCCCTGGTCAGCCTGTTCCAATGACAACCCTTTCTGTGAAGAAATTTTCCCTAATATCCAATCTAAACCTCTCCTGGTGCAACTTGAGGCTATTTCCTTTAGTTCTGTCACTTGTTACTGGCAACAAAGGGAGGAGTTAAATGATTCTTGATTCATGGCATCTCCTCTAACTGTCCTCAGCATGTTTGCAGGGATGCAGGGACCACCTGCAGCCATGCTTCCTCTCTCCCCACCAAAGTTTCAGGGCCACCTCCATGGTGGTCATTGTGGTGGGAAAGCTGGAGAAAAGCAAAACTGACAAGTGTTGACAGTTGTCAAGACTGCACTAATCTGCCTGTGAAGAGCCATCATGGCAGAAGGGTGTGCAGGGTTTTCCAACAGGATGGGTTCTTCCATGCATCTTTTTTCTGTCTGTAGAGAAACTTTTCACTGCCCTGTGAGAGAAGAGTGAGAAAAAAACCCAGATCTGGAGTTCAGTTGCAGTTAGATGAGAAGCAATACAGTTTACCATGGCCTCGTTTTAAAAGTATTGTTACAGCTGCTAACTTGTGCTTTTTGCCTGTAAGGTGCCTCTGGTTCCTGCCCTCCCAACAGCACTTTTCACTCTGCAGTGGAAAGCTCCTCTGAAGAGCAGCTGGTCTGTTCTGAGCATCTCACCCATGTGAAGAGAAAAACAGACAATTTCCAAACAGATCTTGATTTACGAGCACTTACCCAGCTAAGGTGATTAGCCCAAAATGTTGACCTAAAGCCACCAGTGGGAGACAGCTCCATTGCTGTTGTAATTGGGCTTACCTCATACCCTCAGATCAGTATCTGATTTATCACCACAGCAGTTCTGCCCTGAAGTATTGAGCCTAAATGTTCTTCTGCTTCCCTGGTGGAGAAATCACAAGGAGATAGGTTTAGAGCCAAATGTTCAGAGGCGCTTCCAAATGTTTTCACCTCTTTTAGCCCTTAAGCTTTTGGGTGCATTACAATTGACATAGGTGGAAGCTGCAAAATCAGGAAGGCTGCTTCATTAAGCACAAAAAATCTAGGTGCCTGCTGATGGATCAGATCCCTCTTCCATTAGTATTCTACTCTACAGCCACTGGACACCATTTGTGAGCTATCCAAGAGTGTTCACAGAAAATATCTGCACCATAATCTGAAAAATAGGAAAGCATGGTAATGGCCTATGGTAGGTGCTCTGGTAGCTGGGGTCATTGGGAATAGCTAGTTTGGCTTTGGTGCATTAAACCCCAATTAGGCCACTGAGGTTTAAACATGCATGTACATGTTTTGCTGAATCAGGGCCATACAGCATAGAAATGACATTTCTGACTCTGAAATTTGAATGTACAAATACTTTGGCACAAGAAAGGGAGCATGCAAAGAGTTAGAGGCACAAATCTGCAGGGCACATCAAGGCCCTTGTGAAATATGGCCCTGGATTTTGGCAGCTGACTTTGACTTCATAGCCAGAGGGTGAAGAAAAATATATTCAAATTTCTATAGTAAAGATATCTAGCAGACCTTAACTTTAGCAATGAGCCTCTGACTGCTCACATTCAAAAATAGCATTTTTAATCTGTTAAGCCATTTACTGATATTTAAAACCTTTTCTGCTCTGTTAAAAAAGGTGTGTTAAGATGAACTACAGGAGAACTTGCTCTTGAAATGACAATATTTGTTTTTAATCCTTACATTTCTTTGAACAAGTTTGTACACAGCTTTTCAGCTCTAAAAAGAAGCTATCTTTCATGTTTAACAACACTGAATTTGAAACAAAAATCAAATGTGTTGCACATGAAAATGGAGCCTCTATAACTGTGAAGGATCTTTTTGGTGGTCATTGCACTGTAGCTGGGTAGGTCACTGCTCAACTGTGGAGCAATTATAGCCTTCAGAAGAACTGCTTTGCTTCTGTTTTATACAGCAGTAACTTAATGAAGTAAAATTGGACCAGTGCCATGACATTTACGAAACTGTGTTTTGAAGCCTCCTTCACACCAAAGTAATTTGCTGTGACATGTCGCACATGTCACAGCAGATAAATCATTAAAATGGCCAGCTATCACTGCACTGTAGCTGTGCACTGAGGATGTCATGCCAGCATTCACTGGATTCCCCCACCTGCTGTGGGAGATGGATGTCAGAGGAGGCAAATGGCCAACAGAAGAATAATTTTGGAGGTTTGCATTCAGCTGTATCCCTGTGGCTGAAGATGTTGTGTTCATACTTTTCTTTCCCACATAAACATTGGAGTGATTTCTCACCCACTGTAGCCAGCCATTGCTGGGTAGTGGAAAGTGGTGCAGTTTGCAGTGGGGATTTTTCACTATGACTTTAAAGAGACTGGGAAGACCCTTCACTCACACACTTGATTCTGGATGTCCCATTTCAATCAAAGCTGCTTACATGGCACATTTCCTACATAATAATAACAGCAAATGCTGACCGAAGGGATTATCCTGCCAGTTCTCAAACTATCAATGCTACATGGCTGTGACCTTTTTTGATTGCCTTCCATTTTGTGTAGTTAATTTTTAGCTATGAGGTTGCCTGCAGGAAT
>NW_008669122.1:113171-116613 GCF_000695815.1 Acanthisitta chloris
TTGCCACTGTTTTAACCCCTTCACAGATTTCATTCACAGTGTGATTTCTGGTGTGAGGCCCTCCATGTTGCAGAAAGTCTGTGTAGTTCTAAAGACCTGCTTCCCTGCTGATCGTAGCCTGGGACCCAAAATGAGAAGTTAATTGTAAAATAAGAAATATTTGGAAAGATACCATGAATTAGTCTAGGTTTAGGCAAATTTCCTCCAAACTCATAAACGCAATATTGGATCAAGAAGTAGCTCTTGGTAGAAATCATCTGGAGAAAGAAAGGTTCTTCCTATTGCTGATTTCTTATCTTGAGATGAAGCACTTCAGATATTTTTAAATCTTCCCAGTTCAGAGCTATGAGCACTTAAAACAAAAAACACAGTTTTGTTGTTTCTTACTGCTTCTCTGTTGACAAACAAGGAAGAAAAAAGCCTTAGGAAAGGCTCCAACTCATTCTGCAAAAGTTTGTGTTTGTTCATTAAATTACTGCCTGACCTCTGGGGTTGCCTGCTGACCATCAGCACCAGAATCAGCATCGTAATCAAGGAAAACACAAATGTACAAATTACAAATACAACAACCATGATCTTGGAAACCAATATTTTTTCTTATCTCCAGGCAAATAAATGCATAGAGATGGAAATAAGTCTTTAAATATAATTTCATAAGCTAAGGCTTATTTATGTCCCTCACCTTTCTGAGAAGGCATTTCTGGAAGCCTTTATTGCACCTTTCTACCCACCAAAGCCTCAGTGTTGTGAACTGATTCCCACTCTACATGACACCATAACTTAAAGGGTGGCTCAAAACAAAAAGCAGTAAAATAATTTACATGCCTGAATACTACTGAAATTGCAAGTCCTTTGTTCTCAAGTTTGGTTTTATTTCTGAAAAACCAAACCTTTTTAGGACAGCATTTTAAGGACCTGCTTTAAGTCCCATTTTATTTTTCTCATACCTTAACTCATTTTTGCTTTTAAAAATGCAATTGTTACTAAATTACAAACAATCCTCGTTTTCCAAATTCTGTAAACACACCTTTTCAGCTCATTCCAGTTGCTGTTAAGAAAAAGGAGAAGAAGAGGGAATTTTGCTTAAATTCCTGGTCAGGTTGCAGGTGCATTTGTTTGTATTAAGAGAAACGTCTAACAGAATCCTCCTTTGTGACACACTATAGTAACTTTTCAATTTTCTCTCATTAGCTGGTTGTACTTCCTCCTCAATAAGGTACTATTGTCCTGCCTTTAACCTGATCTGGGAAACACTGTGAAGCTGTCAACTCATCAACCCTAGAAAATGGATAGTTAATCTTTTCAGGTGACTTGCTTCATTTCCTGTAGCTCATGTAAAATCTAAATATTTAGCTACTACAAACAGTGAGTTCTTCACCTGGGTTTCACAGATAAAGCAACAAAGATTATTCTAAATTTTTTTTCTCCTGTTCTTTTCTGCAGTTTGAAAATTAATGTCTCTGTGTGAATTGAGCCTCATTTCTAATGTCACAATAGGGCACTTTATTAAGATGCCATACAATTGCATTTTCTGAGGTTTTTAGTTTGCATTGGGTTTAAACTTCAGCTTCTTTTTGCCTGTGGTACTTGCAGATTTTTGGTTCTCAGCCATTGGTGTGATGCATAGGGACCATTAGGCTGCTCAGTCTTTCATGGACCTAATAATGGGGATGAAGGATGCTTCATGTAGGATCAGTCTCCCATAATTTCAAATTTTGGTGTGTATTTTTAAAGTCAGAATCCCACTGACAGAAAGGTTCCATCACCACAGCTTCTTTGCTTATTCTCTTGACCTGCTTTAAGATTACCTTTTTTTTGCTTTGTTGCTCCCTTCCTGAGAATCCTAGCCTAGTTGAGAGCTGATAGATTGTGATGAGTAGTAACAAGCAAATGAGGCATTTCCACCTCGGTAGAAATAAAACACAAATCATATACAACAAAAGAGGTGGCACCAGCTGCTGGCTCTTATAAACTCCATGGGGAGACCCAGCATCAGTGAAAAGACTAAAGTAAAAGGATTTTTGATAGGGTGATATAACATGTAATTAAACCCCTTTGCATTATAAGAGCATTAGAATAAAACAGGCAAAGCTTTCATCTCTGAAAGTAATACAGATATGTGTGGCTGTTTGCTCTAGTTTCATTTAATTTATGAATTTAGTGGGCCTTTTTCAGAGGCAAGTCTTTCTAGTCAGAGCCTTTGGGGTGCTCAGTGCACTTTACACATTGGCAGAGACCCACTGAAATCTGCAGGCTCATGATGGCAGGAGCAGAGGGGACAGGGCAAGACAGGGGGAAGCAAAGACCAGGTGAGATTCATGGCAGTGTCTAAAGATGAGTCCTGAAGAGCTGTCCTCTTTATGGATTGCATGTTTAAAACAACAATACTTAAATTCCTAATAAAGAGGAAAGAAAGTTCCTCTACTGCAGAGAAACACTTTCAGTCTGCTGGTTTACCTGATGAAGCACGAATAGACTCCACCTCAGAGCTGGTGGAAAACAGTCAGAGGCGAAGTGAGGAGGTTTACTCTGAAAAGGGCTGCTCTATTCTCTTTTTTAAAAAACAAACTAGCAATTCTTGGAAGACGTGGCATAAAATCAAGCTACACAGTCTTTTGTGGTGCCAGTGACAGTGGAGGTTTCCCCTGCAGACTAGAAAGCACAAATAGGTAGTGTTTTTGCTAAGTTGCACCAGAGCACAAATTCCTGAAATTTTTAAGTGGCAGTACCTGCAGTGTATTCATTTCACATCCCAGTATAAATCTCTGATTTCTAGGCTACTTCTCTGAAAAGTGGGTTATTGTTTGGGAATTTAGTGTGCAAAAGAGGACAATAGGGGAGGGAAAAGAAGCAGAAGAGAGAGAGACTTTAGGAAGGAAACAGAAAAGAATGTAGGATTTAAAGGGGTAACTATGGGGTAATAAAATAGATTTACCCCAGGTCAAGAAAGCAATTTTCCTCCCCATCAGAGTAACTAGCACACTAGAACATCAGCTACACATTATCACAAAGAACTACACGCTCCCGAGCTTTGGGTTGTAAATTAGCATCTGAACAGTCTGTAAGAGTGGGCTTGGTTCCTTCTGAGCTCACTGTGACAGTCCTCCCATGCTATAATATATTAATATAGTCATGATAGCCTGAAGATATAACTGTGATGGTACAAAACTTGATGTGCCCCCAGTGAGCTCTTAATCCTTCTGTTTCACAGTGTTCTCACTGCTCAAAAGCAGTGCAGTTTACAGTGCAAAAAAAACCCCCAAAACCCATCACATTAATTTTACAATGCTGAATACCAAAGGAAGCATGATACAAAATGTTTAAATTTTGTATCAAATAAATTTCCAGTAACAAATATTACTGCAACAAATTCCAAAGGCACTCAGAATTGCTGTTATTTTGGAATGACTTCTCCATTGATTTTTGGAGTGCCCCATAATCT
>NW_008669122.1:116629-130630 GCF_000695815.1 Acanthisitta chloris
CTTTCCCTATAATTCAGAAATACTGAAGCCTCCTTTATCACAACCAGCTGACCCAATCTCAGCTGTTCTTTGAAAATAAAAACACATGTTTTCTTAGCTACTCCTAGTGCACATCCATTTAGTCCCTCTCCTCCAACAGCTTCTGTTGCCAAAACTTAGAGTTTTATGAAACAGCAGTAGCTGTTCCGAAGTTGGACTTGAACCTGGCTCCCAGGACTGATCCTGAAGCCTCCTTTATCACAACCAGCTGACCCAATCTCAGCTGTTCTTTGAAAATAAAAACACATGTTTTCTTAGCTACTCCTAGTGCACATCCATTTAGTCCCTCTCCTCCAACAGCTTCTGTTGCCAAAACTTAGAGTTTTATGAAACAGCAGTAGCTGTTCCGAAGTTGGACTTGAACCTGGCTCCCAGGACTGATCCCCAGTTTTCTCTCTATGTATCAAACAATTGCCCCAAACAAGCCCCATCTTCTGAAATTTTGTCTGCTTTGCTTCACATTGTGGCAGAGTTTTTCCCTTTGGATGTCTGATGGATTGGAGCAGAATGCACAGTGTGTCAAAACATTCCAACCCTCACTTCTGGAATTGTTTCTTAACTTTTTTTGGGTTGTCATACCATCAAAATGACTTGGCCCACAAGTGTTGAACATGTTTTGTTTTGTTAGCCTCACTAAAAAGAAGTTGTGTTTGGGCAGGTTGCATTTAATGTAAACATTCACCAGAAAAATTACATTTTGCTGACGCCAGGCTTTGATGCAGCAATGACTTAGCTGAGTAAGAGGTAGAATAACAAGGTTTTGCAGGCAGGAGAAAGAAATATGACAGGCTACTGACCTGGGAAGTGCATAAGGCTGTGGGAAGAAAGATGAGCTGGAAAGTGAGGGAGGAAGAGGGCGGTAAGGCTGCCTGGTCACAGGCAGGGAGGAAGGTGAAAAAGCAGTTCAGGTGCTGTTTCAGCTCAGCTCTCTTGATGCACAAGAGTAGAGCACATACAACATTCAGTGACAGGGAACACCATGACTTCTACCTCTGGTAACCTGCTCAACATCTGCAGGAGGTCATGTGTTGAGCTGGGCAGTGTGGACTCCTCAGCACTGAGCCAAAGATCCACTGGTCACTCTTCTGCATTACTGCTGCTGCCAAGATGATGCAGACCTTGCCAGCAAGTACAGGGGAAATCAACTATTAACAAATGGGCTACAAGTGCCCAAGACTGAAGCAGCACAGAAGGGAAGCTGAAAAGGAAAGAAAAACATACAGCAGGCTTGATGAAAACACATTTCCCTTTCCATCGAAAAAAATGGAATAATTTGGGTTTCCTCTCAGGTGTCAAGCTTTTTCAATGCTGCACTAATACTGTTTAAATCTCTGCTTCATGGAAAGACCTCATTCCAGCTTGCTGAGTGCTGAGAATTCAGACGTTTGTATCTTTTTTAGTGGGCTGTAGCAACAGTCAGGAAGATACTGGTGCTTAGGCAAGTCCAGGCAAACCTCCCCTGGACAACTCCATCTGAGACCAGCGTGTCAGCTCAGCTCTCCTACTTTTCATAGAGTTTCAAATCAAAGCTCACTGGAGTCTCATGCCTTTCTCGTCAATGAATGGCCTCAGTCATGTTTGACAGAACCTGTAGAGGATGAATTGCAGCAGCCAGACTGACACAGCAGCCTTGTGCCTGTGGTGCAGCGACACACTCGACCACATGGCCAAAGCAGAACAAGGTGATCAGAGGGAGGAATTTTGATTTAACATTCAAACATCAGCCCATCAGGTCTTTCCTAGCTTCCCACCTCATGGCTCTGGCTTATCCCACTGCAGCAGCCATACAGCTCCTTGTACATGGTATCTGGGGATGCTGTGGTTTTAGGGGAAAGGAAGAGAGAAGAGGGCAAAGGGGAGAGATCATGAGAGACCCCTGGGAACTGCTGCACTCTGAAAAGGGCTTTATACAGGTCTAGTATTTTGGCACAGGTTTCATGAGGTAGGGTTTGGGTGTTTCTCTAGTGATATAATTGTACAGCAGCTCACCCACTTCATAGGGATGTTGGAGGTGTAGCAGAAGATCATATCAATGACCTTGTTTGACCTCTTTGCATCTCTTCACAGCCCCTGCCTGTGTGATGTGAAGGCATAATGTCCTTTAAACAAACTCTTTGCAATACAAGCGAATCTGATTCATTGCTTGATGCTTGCTTTTTCTGCCTTTAACATAAAGCCATCTGCATGGTTCTTGGAAGTCCCAAGAGATCTCCTCTGCTGCAGAAATGTCAATGTGATTATAAAAAGATTTTCAAGGCGAAGAATAAGAGAAAATGTGTTGTCCTTATATGGCATCTTGGGACCGAAGGATGCTGACAGCTGTGCACCTTGAACTGTTCTCCTGGCAGTGGTGCAATGATACGATAAATTTAGTTTAAGGTTGACTAGAAATTCTGAAGCTAAGCATTCTTTATCTGAAAATGACAATTCATCAATACAAAACCAAAAAGTGTTTTGTTCTATATTTGTTCTGTATTGGTTCTATATTCATTTTGTTTTGATGTTCTATAGCAGAGAATTTTTATTTGTTATTTTTTGATCTAAATGTTTAATTTTGACATTTGAAACAAAAAAATAATAATTTTCATGTTTGAAGCAACCTTTTATTTCAAAATGTTACCTATAGTGATAGCTATGCATACTACTTGTTAAATGGTCTAAAAAATATTGAAATATTGTGAAATTGCTGAAGAAAATGCAAAATCTAGAAGTAGCTGATAAAGTTTCTTTGAGTAGTGTTTGAAAAGTTCTGGTTCCTGACGTTTTTTGAGATCAAGATTGTTCTTCCCACAGTGAAAGGAACTGTGAGTGAAAAACTCACACATCCATATGTGACGAAACTGTTTCCCACTATCTTTGAGAATGTCTGGGAAACATAAGGAAACCACTGACAATTAGTGGCCACGTAAAATAGTTTGCTCTTCCGCTTTATAATCATAAAATGCATTCATCTGGCAGCACTGGTTTTGAAGGGATGAGCTTAATGGATCCACGTGTGGCAGATGTTACATTTGCTACAGTAACTGTAAATTGATTCTGGGAATTGGCAGCACCTTCCCTGACAATGCACGTAAACATGCAATCTCTTTTCACAGAGATCCCTGTTAAAGCAAGGGAGCGCAACTGCAAAAAATAACCAAAGAAACAAACCAACAACCCTCCTCACTGCAACAAGCAATGCCACACCTGACTTACGCTGGTCTACAGCTCCCACTCAGTAGTATTTAGTTCTTGGGTTCAAAAGCAGTAGTTTATTAATTGGTTGCAAATATATCAATTATTCTCCAATTTAATTTTTCAGGAAACTTAAACTTTGGGCAGACTAACATGTATTTTCAACAAGGTCTTAATGCTTATAGTTTCTCTTGGCTTAAGCTGGCAATGTGTTGTGGTATAACTGTAATCTCAGCATCTTTAACGCTGTCATTTCAGGTTTTCATACCAAACATTCATAATCAACTAAAATTATCTTTAACACTGTCATTTCAGGTTTTTATACCAAACATTCATAATCAACTAAAATGCTGCAGCAATATGGACAGTTTCTGAACACTTGCATTTTCCTGTCCTCTCTTTATATCTTATTTGCCAGATACTCACTCTTTGGAGTCTGAAAACTAGCACTTTTGAGACTGTCCCCCATACCCATGCAAAATGGATTGTAAATCTTTAATTTCTTCTTGCCTTTGTAAGTTCAACTTTAGCGGTGACATTTAACTGCAAATGTGCATCTTTTCTGGCAGCCTGGTTTGTTTTTACTGCATTTACCAGGTGATACCCTGGAAGGATTCCTACTCAACTCTTGACAAGGTGTTGTTTCATTTTGCCTGCTGGGCTCTGGCCCAGTGAGGGTCAGACTCACACTGCCTCCAAGTCTGCAGTTTGTGTTTGCCTACTGTGGGAAAAATTACGGTGTATTGAACCTAAGGGCTTCAGTGTGAATTGTTCCACAGTGTGATGATAAAAGCTTGCATTAAAATTCTTGACTTAAAATTTGCTTGAAATGTATGATGTTTTGCATTTTTTTCTACTCTTTTGTGAACAACATGTAAAATTCATAATAGTTGCAAAACTAACAAGTGCTCCCTTTCTTTTTTTCTGATACTGTGCTTCAGGTTCCTGGGAAGTGAAGGATTGTCTCGTGGTAGCCTTGTGAAGGTGGTGTGCCTCAGGCTTAATTTTATATTTCAAATGCAAATTATGAAATAGTGACTGAGTCCCACCACCCTGTGACTGCATTATGGGGACTTTGTGACATACAAACTTGCTGATACACTCACTGTGTATTTCCTCTACCTCAACACATGAAGCCATATGCCATAGTTTTGTTTATGGAATGTGGGCAGATAAATGGGATGAGACTTCAGAGATAAAAGAGCAGAAAACACCAGAAAGGAAGCTAATCAGAAGAAATGAAGGTGGAAGGTGAGAAGCAGAAAACTGAAGTAGTTACATAACACTGAAACTAAGAGGAGCCTTGAGTACACCCAAGTTCAGTGTAAATTATCTGTTTCCATAATGGTCAAAAACCAGTGCTTTTGTTCTCTACTTGAAACCTGAAGCGAGAAACACTTTGAGAGCTGCAGCTCAGGGTTGCTTGCACATGGGAAATCAGCAGGGTAACAGAGCCTGGCTGTCAAAATTGAAAATAATTAATTACTTGGGTATTACCCATTTTATATATGTTTCAGATGCAAATTCCCAAAGGACTTTGATTGTAAGTAAGCAGGGTCTGAATTTTTCCAAATAATATTTTTTCATGGCTTGCTATGGAAGAATACTGCCCACCAGATGTAAATCTGAGGTGAAGATAGAAGCAGTGCTTCACAAGCCATAGGTCCTTCCAGAAACTCAGATGGTGCCTGAAAAAAATCAAGAAGTGGAGGGTCCAGAGAGATTACCCGGAAATCTACAGCTGCTTCTTTCTGCATTCATCAAATAGGGAAGGAAAATTGCTGCTTCCTGTAAATAAAAAGGGGTGCAGCAGAGTTTACTCTGCCTCATGGATAAGATGATGGATCAAGAGAGGAAGAGGATGTAAATACAGTCCCTATGTGCAATTTTGTGTGTGCATGAGCGTGCTGAAGGAGGTAGCAGTGTGCTGAGGGACTGACTCGGTTCTGCTAGGCTGGCAGAGACTTTCCTTGTTTGATACTGTCTGACTATAACTAACAAAGCCTTTTGCTTTGATCTTGTGACAGTGGAAATCCGGCTAATGCCGCTGTTTTGAAAGGCTGTGGGTTCCTTTCATTATTTCATTACCTATGCTGAGTAAAAGAAACAATGTGGTTTGTTTTAAATTAATGGCTGTTCATTCATTACTGCAGTGACTCCTACTATTTTCCTCTGTTGGCTCTCTGCAAGGTCAGCCCTTGACTATTGTTCACGTTTGGTGGGTTTCACTGAACTTCTGAGACTCAGAGCTAAAAGGAATGTCCTCCTGTAACCACACTGTAAATAACTTTCATGGTGGTGGTCAGTCTGAAGTGAATCACTGGTCTCAGGAAGGAGGTCTCAGTAAGAAATGTGCCCTTAAACCAGCCCCTGAATCACCTCGATATTGCCCTCAGCAGCCAAATCCCAGCTCACAGGAGCACAGGGCACCGAGAGAAGGGGCTGATCTCCCTGACACCCTCTGTAACAAACACAGCACTGGAGACACAGGGGGAATAAATCTGTTATGTCTTTACTCCCACCTTATTTATACCACCCCATACTACTAGTACATTAAACTTGTTACAACCTCCAACTCTTTCATCAGATATTTGAGCTACTTCTCTTTCTTCTGTACTTTTTCAACATTTTGGAGCAGGGGTGATTTTTGCTCCTGCTTTTTTTCTTGCCCTTCATTTCGATTTGACATTGCTGTCATAAAAAGATATTTAAGAAATAATATAAAATGAACCTAATTTATTTGGTGTCTTTCAGGCTAGATAAGTGATTAAAAATAAATACTAACTTGTGGAATATCTTTAACTGACAGCATTATGTCTTCTACAGTATTAAATATTTTAAGTTATTTGTTATATCATCACATCAGCTGAACTAATAAATTTGATGTGCAGAAAGTTGTGCTGCAAAAAGGAATGTTTCTGACTCATGGGAAATTTAATTTAAAAAAATATAAAGATTAGTTGAAACTGGAACTAACCCCACTATTTCTTCTGTCTTCTCTCTCCTTTTCTCTGTGTCTGTTCCATTTTCTCACAGGTCTCCTGAGCCAGAGGTCTCTGTACCCTACCTCCAGTGAGAGCCTGGGGTCCCCCTGGGTTTCTGGTTCCTTCCATAGAGGCAGGAGACAAGGCCTGAAGACCTGAACGCAGGTCTTCAAGGCCTCAAAATAGAGTCCTGAATTTCTGGAGTCCCAGAGCTTCACAGATGGATCTAGGTGTGGTACCCCTGCCCCTGTCATCATGTTATTGCTCAGTGGCTTGAAGATATTTGCCAAATGGAGAGGGGTACCCTCGTCTTCCCATCATGTCCATGTCTTGCACACTGAGTGTGGGATGGTGAGAGGGTCTAAGAGCTGCACAGTTCCTTGCTCCTGGATGCAGGGGCAGAGAGGCATGAGGATGTTAAAGGAGCTGAATTGGGTTGTGGCCTACTTCAGAGGCAACAGGGTACCCATACAACTGTGGTCAGTCTTGGCTGCTGGGAACTGTGTCCATGATAAGTGCTCTCACTGACAGCTGGCAGTGTTGCTCAGGAAAAAAACCCAAATATCACCAATGTTTCTGGGGCTTCCAAATTATTTTTTCTAAGGATCGCTGAAACCAACAAGTAGCTCTACAATCAGAATATGGCATATAGCAAATGCTGTAGATTTGGGTAATGGGGAGAAAAAGAAATATTAAACTGCTTCCTCCTACCCAGACTACCTTCCAGACTCTATCCTGGATAAGGAAATTATATTTTAGAAATGGAATTGACTGATAAATAAAACCCTTATTCTATCTATTAAGAAAAGCAACCCAGTGTCTGCATTATCAGGAACAATCTCTGACACACAGAGCTGTAATGCTGTACAGACCTGCTGCTCAGTGGAAATAAAGAAAGTGGGGTTGGTACAGTTGGGGAAAATCTTTTCCTACACACACTTGTTGGTCCAGTTTGAATGAACAGTCAGGATTTCAGGCATGTGAGTCCTTCTGCATGTGCAAAATATGCTGAAATGCATTTTTTGGCTCTTCCCAGCTTTCCTTCATTTCCTTTGTGGCTTCATGCTTATCCTCTTCATATTAATTCCCTAACAACTATTTGCACTTCAGGTTTTCCTCTTTTCTGGGAGCTCCAAAGGCCACAGCTCAGCAGAAGTGATGAGTATGGAGAGATTCAGATACACATCTGAAGCTTTCATAAATATATTAAGGAGATCTGTTTTTTCTTATTTTCAAAATTCTTGTGGAGATATTTACATTTTACATTTTTCTATTTATACATGAACAGCAAGGTCATGCTGTACTTGTGTGCAGGAGACTGGATGTTGAGGAGAAGTCCTGGACGAAGCACCGGGACACTCCATAGAGCACGCAGCTGGAGCATCTCTGGGGGCTGGAGTGCCTTCATTGTTAGCTTGTCTCCCTCGGTGGAAAGAAAATGAAGCATCTGAAGTTTGGGATGAAAATAAAAGTGTCATAAAGTGTTACTGTCGAGAAGGCAGGCCCAGCCAGGTTTTTCAAAATTTCCCATATCTTCCCTGCCTTTTGACAGCTTCTCAGATAACTCACATGGTGAGGCAGACATATTGCTGCAGCAAGCACCAGGTGGTAAAAATCAAAGTAACAGCCCATTGCAAGGCTCTTGTTAGCATGGCAAGATTCATATTGACACCTGGCGTGCAGACATCCCAGCCTCCACACACGCGCACCCAGCCCAGCTTTTAGAGAGCTATTCGTCTCTTTGCCATTGCCTCTGTGCTCCAGAAATCACTCCTGTCTCTAATCATTTCATTTCATTCAACACAAAAATACAGGGAGCTCAAGATGTTTTTTAGATGCCAGGGTCATTGGCTAATTTTTCTGTCTAAAATACTTAGTGGGAAACAGTGCATTAGAGGTTTGCTCATGAAACTGACTTCAGCTGATCAGCAATTATTCCCATGCAAAGCTGAATCTGACAGCAGGATGTGCTTGTGGCTCAGAGTTTGGCTGAATGAGCACCTGCACCTCCTTCTGAGGTCCTGTGGAGTGAGGGGTGATGCCCTGAAAGCTGGACCCAAGGCTGGAGTCCTGCCTGGTTCAAAGAGCAGTTGGTGATGCAACTCCATTTAGCATATTAACACAGCTTTTCTCTCCTGTATAGCCATATTTGTCAAAATAGCAAGCTTGGGCTTTATCATTGCAAAAATAAGGCTTTGATGCATTATGTGTCTTTGCCAGACATTTAACAGTAATCTGAATAAACTACTTCGTTCAGAGGTTCACAGAATATGAGTCAAAACTGATATTTTTAAGAGAAAAAATTTCTTAGGATTTCATTGCTGCCAAAATTCTTGAGCTGCCAAGGTAGGGTGTCTCATTTTTAGGCATTTTAAAAACCTGATTTGGTTAAAAAAGCTTCAGCCATTGTCCTAAACAGCTGACAGGTTCCCACCAGCCCTTCCCATGCCAGCTGGCTCATGTATTCACAGAGTCTCTTGGCAAATGGTCAAATACAACACACATTTTAAGCAGCTGGATTAACCTAGAGATTCTTACCAGAACCTTTTCATCTGCTTTTCAGAGGCAGACCACTGCCATTTAATTATACTTTAATTGAATGAAAAAACAAGTCAATTCCTAATTAATTGGGGGTTACAGAAGAATGACAATGCAGAGCCCTGGATTTTGAAACAGAGCATTAAAAGGACAGACTTGCTAACTTTAGATACATTTGGAATTTGTTTGTGATTTTCCCTTCCCTTCCCTTCCCTTCCCTTCCCTTCTGTGATAAGTTCACATGGGGAGCAGAAAACAAAGACATCAGTTCCATGCTTGGATAAGTTCTGTTATAAAAGAAAACCTGCTTTACCTGCTGCAGAAATGCCTGTTAAAGGGTGCTGGTGTTTCTACATTTTGACATCATTTAGAGTGCTGTTCACTTTTATTTTTTATCTCAGAGTATAATCAAAACAGCAGTAGTCTTGCTTAAAATTTCACAGTCTACATCATGATGGTGTTTGCAGCGTTATAAATGAGGACCAAATGTTCTTCCCAAACCTATCAACAGTGGTATCCAGATGTTGCAACCAATTTGGAGGACAGCTCTACTTATGTATCCTAATAGTTAACTATAGAACAGTTACTTATTAGAGACCTCACCACCCTCCAAAACTTTGCTCCCATCAAAAAGATGCACAGAGAGGCAAATAGCCTGAGTGTTTTTCTGAGACCTGAATGTCATACTTCCCTTACATATCACTTGCTTCCCCACTACGAGAGCCAAATATGCCACATCCTATATAACTCTCCAGACATTGAAGTGTAAAGAACTTATGAAAAGATTTTATTTATTTGCCATGTTGTGTTTATACAGACCAGATGAATGATGTAATAATTCTTTATATTGCATCAGAATAGATCATCCTGTTTTGTTGTGATTTGCCTCCAAACTCACAGCCGAAGGTACTCTTGATTATCATTGGCAGCTGTGTCATATCTGTTGACATGATTCAAATGCCGTGAGGTTAATAATGAATTCTTTAATCTTTTAACATTTTTACTGTCTGAACTATGTGAAACAGGGAAAACCAAATAGGCAAATAATATCTCCTAAAACAGATGAGAAAACAAACTCTGGGAAATTAAGCATGCTTTTCCCCAATCACTTTACATTTGTTCCTGCATCATTCAAAATACGAGTATATATATTTTTAATGTAATGTTGAATGGTGGCCTGGTTTACTCACAGTCTTCACATTTTCCCAGTAAGCCTGCATCCACACATTGGAACATCCTTAGATGTGGCCAATTTTTGGGGCTGAAAATACCTTCCACCACATGTTTTTTGAGATAAAATTTTTTATTTACCCACTACTAGAGCTGGAAAACTTAGGAAACTTTGGAAGACTTAGGAAAATGAGTCAAAAATGAGAAATCTGACCAGAGCAACAGGATCCAAAGACTAATTCACATTTGGACAAAAGCTCCTAACAAGGCAAGTTTTACATAGGTACACAAATAGAGTTTATGGCATGTGTTGGTGTGTCTTTGCTCCCACTGTCATGAGAGTAAAAGGCAGGATTCTCATGTGGATAGACATTGAGGCAGGAGCCAAGATGTTGGATAAAATTCTCCTAGATGTCTTTGAAATTCTTACTGAATGCTATGGTGTTTGGGTTGATGCTTGATGCAGCTTCAGTTCCATGATGTAAGACTGTACCTTTATTTCCCTTGTAAAGGTCTTAAATAATTTGTGTTCACCAGAAATGACAGGACCCAGAAAGCAGGCCTTTTCTTGATGATCACAACATGCATCTCAGAAGGAGGAACAAGGTTTTTTTCAAGTTTGGACTACAAAGGTTGGAGGTAATCTGAGTCTGAGCAGATGAAGGAGGAGAAAGGGAGACAAGCAGGCTGTCCTGGGAAGAAGAGCAGAGGTGACCTGGTTCACTAGGGAGAGGGACTGCTTGGCAGAGGGAGATGTTTTTGGTGAATCTCAAGCAGCTGGTGTAAGAGCTGCCTGCAAGAATAACTGCCAGCTCTCCCAAAACTGAGGGAAGAGCCTCCAGTTTATTTCGTGGTAAAGCCCTTTTTGGTTCACTGTAACAGATAGCCAAAGCACAGGCTAGCTCATAAGAAAAAAATTGCCTTGTTTCACTTGAAATAATACAGCTTTCTGTGAAAATGATGTGAAGAAAATATAAACCACATAAACAGATTTTAAAGGTTTCAAAGTGATATCAGTCCAAGCACATTCCTCTTTAACAGTGAGCCTTGCTTTGCTCTTTCATACATGCACAGTTGCAGCATTGGCAGAAGACTTCAGAGCATGCTGATATTTGTAGAGTGTCAGATCTTCAGGAGAGGCACAATGTGTTTATTTGTTTAAATGACAGGGTAGGTTCAATGTTGATGATGGGACATGAGGCACTTGGAAAAACTCAGAACAGGAGTACTTTGAAGTTGCTGATTCTAAATAAAGTGGGCACAGGCTTTCTTTGCCTGCGTACCTCAGCTGTAGTATGAGGGTGACCAGACCACCCTCTAGTGGGATGAGACTGCATTTCGCATGTGATGCGTTACTGCTTTAGCTATGAAACCATAATTCTGTTTCCTTTTGCCTTGGAGACCTTTCCAGATGAAAGATAAGATCAGATGTGTATCAGTGCAAGCAGTGTGGGAGGGCTCCTATCCTAAAGGCTCTTCAAACTTCCCCTGCTCAAAGGGTTTCTGAGTCAGAGTGGGGAGACTTGGTGCCCTGACAGTAAAAAAAGAGGAACTGGCTCTCCCACGTCTTTGGTTCTGTAACATTAAAATAAATGTATCTGTTTCTTCTGCTCTTTTCATCACAACCTCAGGTTCACATATTGACACATGCAACATTGACACATTGACATGTCAGAACACTGACACATGCAAAGTAACAGTAAGAAATTGCTAGACTATGGGGGACGGAATGGACTCCAGAAGGGAAAATCTGTAACAGGCTGAGGGCTGAGCAGCTGAAGAACTAGGAAAAGGTTTTCCTAATTTGAGTTGGTCAAATGAAAAAAAAAAAAAGCCAAAATATTTCAACATGTAGAGCAAAAAATACCGTGAATTATTTATTTCACAGTTATTATTTGGTACTGTCAGAGCTTCCTCATTTAAGAAAAATGCAAGGTAAAACTCCAATTGACACACCTTGGAAAATTCCTCTGCCCAGACACGAGATGCAGCCATCAGTCCCAACATCAGGCACACCTGGAGCACTAGCTCATGCAAAAGGAGGAAAGGCATGCATTACCACAAAGGCAATCAGGGGATGCCCGGTCCTCCCCAGAGGTACACATGAAAACTGCCACATGGCATTTGTAGGCCATGTTTCAGCCACAGCTGGCTGGCAAGACTAAGCTTTGATGCACAGTATCTGGGAACAGGGGAAAGTGGGATGCAACGGCACCTTTGCTCCAGGAGGAAGGTGCTGGTCTGTAGTGGAGGAGTGTTGACTGCAGTTTTCACTTCAGTTAGCCAGGACTTGCTGCTTTCCTTCCACTAAAGCTTCTCATAGGCCATAAGCTGTGAGCAAAAGAGACTATGTCTTTGTCTGCATATGGAAAATATCAAGTTTATTTTCAATGCTCTTGCAGACTGAATAAATTGAAGTATTATACATAATAGTAAACATATGTTTTCCCTGCCTCATGCCCATGGTGTTCTCTGGTTGAGGAACAGCCTTCTGAAAACTGATGTCTCTGACCACTGCCCTGCCTTTATTCCAGTAGTTCAAGTAATGATTCAACCAAGGTGTCTACAAAAGATCAGCTATCTAATATGGCTGAGTGATGAGTGGCTCAGACAGGGTCTATAATATAAACCCCATGGTTTTGTGTCTCTCTTACCTTTGGTCTATTGTTTGGTTTTTTGACTTATCACTCTTACTACTGTAGCCCCAAGAGGTTGGAGACTAAAGTCCTCACAGCTAGATCTGGTGTGCGCTAGCTGCTCTCCATGAGTTTGTGCATACACAGTGAACCATTCTGGACACAAAGGAGACTAAGATCTGCATAGGATAAACAGTCAAAGAGTTTCATTTTAATAGCTTCTATGATGTGGTCTTTTCTAGTCTTATTTTGTACGGTCCATTAACCCCCTCCCCACTTCCACAATAAAAAAATAATTAAATCTTGACTTAGAAAAAAAGATTTGTCATGATACCAAATAAGCTGTTCTGTTAAGCTTACTGCCTTGTATTTATTCTATAAATGAAAATATTTGCAGAGAAACCTTATAATGTGGTGACAAATATCTGGAAAATTACAAGTACCTTCACTGATATTATCTGTTTTATAACGACTCAGCGTTGAGTCATGGAGATACAGTTTCTGTTATGTTCTATGGTTGGGAAGACTTAGGGTTTGAGTTGTTTTTCAACCCTTTTTCCACTTGCAGTCACACAAAAAAATTTCCAGTGGATATAAATAAGCTTGTAAAGCAAAAGATGCTTTTCCTTTGTTCCCTTTCATTGACTCCTCAGAAGTATTCCATGGACCCTGTGAAGTTTGCAGACCATGAACCAAACATGGCTGTGCTACTGCATGATGTTGTTGTTTTAGTTGACTGAACTCAAATGATTAAAACTTCAGATAAGTTTGGTTAGTCCTTTAACCTTTCAGGGAACATGAAAAGTGACTTTTAACATCTGAATTTCTTTAGACAGTTTTATAGAGTTTGATTGTATGGCTGTGAATGATGTAGACTGCAGAAGCTAAGCGAGAACTTTCCAGTGTGGCTGCTGGACAGCCCCAAGGCTGCTCTGTCTCCTGCCAGTCACAAATGGCCACAGAGTGCCAGAAATACAGCAGAAGACTTGTGTATCAGAACTAAGACATTCCTTTGACACAGTTACAATGGCAAAGTATGAGGATACTGGTTTCTGTCCCCCAAAATAAGGCACTGTGCTGTGCAATTTTGAGCTTGAGCACTCCCTCAGTGGGAGAAAAACATTTCTCGTTTGGATTACCAGTACCATTTCCAGTCATATCCAAGCATCCCTTGGAGGTCTCATGTCTAATAGTTTACTGGATTTGTTTTAACTTATCTCAAAAACATCTCGGCAGCTTCCAGTCAGAGGTGGTATGCCTGAAGGACTCACTCACTGAAATGTGGAGTAAATCATGCTGTGAATGAATTAAATTAAGTCTCTGATAATTTGCCTGGGCAGTTATAGTTGCAAAATGGGTAAAAATTGCTCCACGGCTGCCTGTAACTGCATTTCTGTGAGACAAGCAGGGATAATCTGTGAACCTAATACAAACTGTGCCCTGGCTACCCAATGCAGGAA
>NW_008669122.1:130645-138062 GCF_000695815.1 Acanthisitta chloris
CCATGAACATGCCTGCATAGGAAATGCTGGGCATGGATGGAGCCTTGTACAGATCACTCTCATACTAAGGGTATCGATTTTGGCTGGTTCCTCAGAGAGGTCTAATCACTCCTAAAGAATTGCCTTTAAAATTCTAAGAGTTCTCAGTAATCAGAGAGGAAAGATTGATATATTCCTGCCCAGAAAATCACAAACCACTCTCATCCAGAGCCTGGGGAGTTTCCAGGAAGGACCAAATTCCTCTGAGACCCATCTGACTTTCTGCCAGGGCTGTCAGTGCAAGAGGCAGTGTGCAGATGGCAGGCAGAGTGTGTGCAGGTAGCTTGTTTGGTCTGGGGTTTACAAGCTGAATAAATTTTGTGATAAATAAACACTTCGTGGCCTTCCTAGGCACAGCATACCTCACAGGCTTCTTCCAGGTTCATTTTCCTGTTCTGCTGCTGTACAGTCCTGAGGTATTTAGGAATTTCCTGCAAAACTCTTCCTACACACCTGAATCATTTTTTATCTACTTTTCTTTCTTCTCCTTTCTTCCATTGCAGGTTCTCCACAGTTTTTTCCATACTGGTCTCCCCATTTCCCTGTTTTCTACAACACTTCATACTACTCTCTGCAAGGAACCAGGAAACTTTGTACTTCCTTCTGTGCAATGGAGGTCTTTTAATTCATATTTTGTACAGCCTAGATGTTCTACCATTCCCCTTATTCTCTCTCGGTTTTTTTCTCTTCTGTCTTTGGCAAGGCACTGGTCTGTGAAAATTGAAGCATGAGATTTGGCAGCGCTAAGATAGTAGAAGAAAAACAGGAAGTAAGTATGTATATAACTGCTAAGCGGTTACCATTATAGCTGGAAGTGTTTCCTATTTTGTTTTTCATTTTCCCTGGACTAGAAGTGTTCGACTCATTGGCACATTTAAACATTCCTTGGAGATTTTTAATTGATTGAGTGGTAAATTAGAAGTCAATGTACTATGAGCGAAGACAGGCTCAACCAACCAAACAGGGTGACAACTCTCTGAATGGGCAAGTCTTTATCCACATCCTTCTTAAAGTCATCTGGTTTTCTGGTTGATAAGTCATACCCTTCTCAATTGTTTGTGTTTGAAAGCTGTTCCGTATCATTCTTCTAAACTAAATCCTTCAATTTATTTAAACCAAACCCAATACCAAATACGCCAGACCTACCAAAAATGTTTTTTATCTTGATTTCAAAAGGAAAAATGGTTCAACAAGGAGTTATGTCACTCATCTGTCTGTCTATTGCTCACCTGAGAGCCTGCCTGTATAAGGTCATTTGATCTCATAGACTGATTTCAGCCCCACTTGACCACACAGAGAAGTGTCTAATGTACTAGATTTCTATGAATTTCATAAAAGGTGTCATCGGTTTTGAGAAGAAAGATTAGTAGTGTCTATGGGGGAAAGGAGGGTAGAATTTGGCAGACTCTGGCATGTAGTGCAATGAACATCTTCACAGACACCAGCCGCACACCCATTAGAGAACCTGAATTTTTATCTCTAAGTCTACCACTGTGCAAACTGCCTCTTTCTTGGATGGGGTATGAGAAGAGCTGGGGGTGTCTGAAACTCATGTGCTGAGAAGAGTGAGGAGAGAAAAGGGGAGACCTGTGGCAAAGGAGAGGGCTCCTCAGAAACCAGCTGGCATTTCTTTTCCTTGGAGTCTGATTCAGATGATCATCCTGGGATTATCTGCACTGCATGGTGAGGCTCTAGGTGAGATTCTGAATGGAACATGTTCAGAAAACAGCAAAGACAGCAGTATAACAGCATCAGCTTATCTTTCCAGCAGAGTAAATGAGCCTTTGGCTGTTCAGAGAGAGCTTAGTGTCCCTATCTGTGAGAAGGGCGCAGCAACACCAGTCTTTTCTTACTTGACAAAAGTTAAAGCAATTCTAACATGCCGCTTACAGATGACAATGTTTTGAAATTTCTGCTCCTCATGAGAAATATTTTATCTCAGTAAGTGTCATAGAGACCTCAGTGGAAGCTCCCTGAATGGGAACTATGTAATTCAGCTTGAAAAGACCTTGCGGAATCAGGCACATGCTAGAAGAATATGCTAGCACTGGCTGAAAAAACTATCTGGCTCAATGTCAGCCTCTGCCCCAGACACAACACACACACCAGTTTACTGAAATCCCGTCCTTTTTTACAAAACTTCTAGGTTAAATACTGCTTTGAAACAGCTCTCCTTAACCTAGAGTCATAAAATGTATGAAATGAAACAGTTGCTGTACTGCATTGAAACAGCTGAACTGTGCCTGCTGAATTGTCTTGCAATTTAATGTCTCAGATTAAAAAGTAGGGGCAGGTGGGGAGAGGAATCAATGTTTCCTAATGGGGTGAGGTTACTCAATGAGCCATATAACCACCTTGTTACTGTTAAAGTCAAACTATTTTTTTTTCGGAAGTAATTCTCACATTTCTCTGAGGCCTTGATATTGTTTAAGATGGCATTGAGAAAAGCCTGGAAAGCCCTAACAGGTGTGTGTCTGCCATAGAGTGAACTTATTCTGCGGCCTACAGGATCATGATCTGAAGTTCACTTTAGTCTTTTTCTGACAGATTATGGCTAAGAACAATGAATAGGAGTCATAAAACTCTATAAAACTATGCATAAATTTGGAAGAGCTACAGCATTAGAGGTGAGAAAAAATAGTGATGGCCAAATTCCATCTCCTTGTTACCACACTGAGTAGCATTTTATTTGTAATGCAGTTTTCACTTGAGTGACTCCCATGGCCATATCTATACTAGGCTAAGTGAGTTTCACAGCCACCAGTCTGTACTTCAGTTATATTCTGGCACCACTTTAACCTTGTTGGCTTCATTACCTGTATAACCTTTTTTTTTTTCCTCTTGAAAAGGCTGGAGAGGCAGAAAGGCAGAGCCAGTGTACTTCTGCAGTATTTACATTTAGCAAACAGTGTGGTGCCGCAGAACAGAATCTGTAGAGCAAACCAGATGGGCTGGAGACCTGGTATTTGAACTCCCTGAGTTTCATGGAGGTATTTTGTACTAGCTCTAATTTGGTTCCACGCACAGAATGCCCATTAGCACCTAGGAAATTACATTTGTGTGTTCCTCATTCATTTTGCTCCAAGGTACCTTAGGTGGGACAATGGAGAGATTCACTCTAAAACCAGACTTTTCAGTTGTAGTGTAATGCTTAATGGGGGTGCACTTTAAAAGGACTGTTCAGTATGAGTGCTTGATCAGAGTGATGGCATACACTGTACAAAACATCTATCCCTTCCTACACACCTAATCTATGAATTTCCTCATGGTCCACACAGTTTGGACCACAGCACTGGCCTTACAAAAATGCAACTATTTCAACTACTGTTTCAATGAACTACAGGATTTCACCACTGTCCTGGATCATAATTTTCAAAAGTACCCTTTTAGACCACTTAGGACTCTTCTCCTACAGCTTATACCCAGGGATGATGGCCAAAGCAGAGGATCAGATGAGGTGAGCGTGTTCCAAAAATATGTAAAAGCACAGTGGTCTCTGCATTTTTCCCTGCTAGACAAGGCCTTAAAGCGTTTTCTCCTTCAACAAAAATTGGAGCAGGGACTATACTGTTCTGCATTTCACTAGGAAGGAGCATCCAAGGTCAAGAAATTGCAGCTGCATATTCTCAACGTGCATCTGAGACCTGTTCAGAAGACACAGAAAATGAAGACTCTCTAATCTAGCTCAGACTTAACAAAATCTTTCTGCCTCCATCTGTTTCTTCTCTTTGTCGTGAAGCATGACACCCTGTTGTGGGAGCAAACACAGCTCTAACAAGATTTGGTAACAGAAAATTCTTCTCCCTGAAAAAACGTTGATTTTTGTTGTTGCTTCTTTTCCTTCTGTGCTATGATACCTTCTCCAAATGGACACTATTAACCAGAACCCTGTGAAATGTGAGTAAAATTATGTTTTCCCTCTCTTCTACAATGTCCATTCACCGGGCTCTCCCTGGTCTCACTCAAGCTAATGAACACAATCTTGTCTGTCAATTTATTATTATTTTCATGATTAATAAATATATATGACAGAGATCTTTGAGGTACCCTCCGCTGAAGGTTTGAAAATTCACCACTTATCTTCCTCTTTTCTGTTCCCTAGACAGTTTTTGATCCATAATAACACTGGACCTCCTTCACCTGAACCACTCTTCAGTAGCAGAGCTGACTGAAATGGAAAGGGCTGACTGGCTGACTTGGCAGAGTCATCACAGTGGTCATTCAACCAGTGTGTGGTTCAGAAAAGTCCTCAGCTCCCCAGCTTTATAGATCCTCCCTGCTGTGCCTGTTTAATTTCCTGACTAGGATTCTTTGAAATAAATTAAAAAATCAGGTCTCTCATATTTTCAAGAATGTTCTCAAGAAATGGCCATTCTATGGCAAATTATCTCCTTTCATTTTCTTTAAACCCAGGTTTAACAAGAGATGCTAAATTTTCTGAGATGTGAGAATTGTTGTTTCATTCAGAAGTCTCTTGCTGGTGAGCTGCTTTAAGATTTTTCAACATATTCACCTTTATCTGGTTTTGATTTGGTTTTATTTTTTGTTTGTTGGGGATTTTTTTTCTTTGGGCTTTGTGTGTGGTTTTTTTGCTTTGTTTTGTTTTTGTTTGATTGGTTTTTTACATTTAGATCACATTAAAAGCTTGGTGAATTTCCTTTGCAGAAATGACACAGGTACAGTCTGCAGATTATTTAGTGTTCTACATTGGTGATCATTTCAATTGATGGGTTTTTTTGTTAAGGCAGATGAACTCACTCTTCTCCCAAAGCTGGACACACCAACATCCTTTTTAAGGATAGAAGCAAGTAAATTTTCTAGGTTATTCAGTTAGAATGTTAGAAGATGATGAAAATAATATATCCATGATGGAAAAAGATATTGCTAATAATATAACCTACATCAGATTACCTCTTAGTCATTAGCTTGACAAAAGATGTTAAAAAACTGCCATTTGTCATTGCTATTTCTTATTTCAATCTCTTTCAACAAATTATATGTAAGGCAAATGGCAAATGCTTAATTGAACTAGCCAATCCCACTCATGTTCTCAACAGCCCTTTGCAGGTGTCTTTCCCTCCTCTTTTACTATACAGAGGATTTGCTGCCTCTTATTGAAACTCAGGGTGAAGGAATACTCTCCTTAGTAATGTTAAGCATGCATTATTCCTCAGCCAATAAGACAATGTTAATTAAATGTGCCTGGCCACTTTTTTTTAAAACAACAAAGAAGAAAACAAAATAGAGATTAGCTACAACTTTTTTTTTTTTTTCTAGTAAAATGCCCAGTATCTTCTGGATAATAAAAAATATAAGAATAATTTAAGGATGGAGAACCACCCTATTAATTCTAATTCCTTGACCATTATGCTGCAAAAATGCTAAGCAAAAGGGGGTCACAGTCAGGCAGAGTTTCATGCAGCTTCTGGAAAAGATAAGAACATGAAAGTGTGTTAACAGATTCTCTGTCTCAGAACAAGTATCCATTTAGCCCAGACTCCGACAAAAGTCATCAGCACCTACCCAGAGAATAATAATGGCAAAGCAGATGTACAAAGTACATCCCCAAACTACTTTCCAATCTCTACCTACCTCCAGGATAAAAATTTCCTGAGCTTGATGTGGGTTTTGTATTTAATTATCCTCAACAAACTTCTGTTCTGATACTTGTCCAGTCTCTCCCTGATTCCATGTCAGATTTTGCATCTGCAAGCTTCACTAGCAAGGTGTACTACAGATTCACTTCTTAAGATTCCACTGGCTTCATGGCAGACCAGCAGAAAGCTAGTTGTTGCTAAGACTGGCAGACTGAATTGGCTTGGTGTCAGACTGGATTGAGATCTAATCCTTAATCTGGGAAAGATTCAAAATAATCAGGTCACTCTGCCCTCTCTTGCACTACTGCAAGCTCATAAGAGCTACATCTGGGAGCAAAGCCCCATGTCTCAGCTCTAGAGGTACTTTTTCTTCTTTTCTTCCCCCTTGGTCTGCATGTCGCTGCTGCTCAGATGTTAAACATACAGGTGTCACCTCCCAGTGTTAGTTGACACTACTGGTAATAGCCATAAGAGTTCAAGAAGGTGGTTTAAGTGTACACAGATAACACAGTGTCTGGACTAAGACAACGCACCAGTATCTGCAGCTCAGTAGGCAAAATTCTTTAATGCTTGTTGCAATTTACACACCATCTGCCTCATGCTGCTGACCACTGCAGTGTTCTTTGTGTTTCTTGTATTATAGTGTCTAGGCACCTGGATTGCACTGTGCTCTGGATCATTGAAGGAAAAAATAAGGATAGAAACCTGGTTGTATCATTCAGTCTATCTCCCTACAAAGGGAGACGTGTTCCCTGCAGGAAATGTGAGCATACTCACAGTATTAAATATCTCAAGTAATTGTGATTTCATGTTTCCCTTACAAGACTATTCAACACTTCAAAGTAGCTCAAGTTTTCCTGGCATTCTGTCTAAATATTCCCTTCTTAATCTCATCTCATTACCTCCTAAGTAATTGTATTTTGTCCTTGGGGTCTATTCACTTTGCACATTTACAGACTGCTACCCAGTTCCCCTGAGCGTAAGCCTCACTCTGAGGCAAATGACACATTTTCACATTTGAAATTTTTCCTTCAAACTATTCACAATTATTTTTGCAATCTCCTATACTAAGGTAGTCTACACAGATCAGAAAGTAAATTTCTGGCTTCAGAAGCTTTCAACTTACTCTGCCTTCTTCCCCTCTTCTTTGAGCTCTTGTCAACCCACACGTATTCATGTGAATACTCCTTTGAACTCAAATGCTCTTTAAATGCCTTGAGTTTGTGAGGCTGGGATCAATACACAAAGTAAAAAAAAAAAAAGGAAATGGAAAGGAAAATACAGTGGAGAAAAAAGATCTCCAAAACTCAAAAGGCCTATAGTCAGTTGTTAAGGGAGATTTTTTAAGCTTTTCATAGTCTGTGGCTGGTTTCCATTTTTCAGATGTAGTAAGTTAAAAGTATTCTTTTTCCCTTCTTGTAATTCCACTTTAGAGAACAAAACCTAATAATTCTTCTTCATTTATTGCCTTTCCTTTTGCATCCAATTCTGAAAATAGCTTTTCTCCCTTCTTCTCTCACCTAAGATTATCTGTGACATGCTTACATGACTGTAAGAGATTTATCTTTCTGGTATTATTTTCATCTTCCCTGAATGGCTTTCAGTCCACTGTGAATTATTTGATAGTATGGCAAAATGTAATCTAAGCTTCCCATTTCCCTGGCTTTCTAGCAAATATTTTGCTGGACATGAAATACGGACACACTAGAGAAAAGGGGATGTTGTACAGTTATGGTGTCCATCTAGTTCCCTACAGGCCTGAGAGAGCAGGTTGTTTCAGC